>NC_137033.1:22712614-22717614 GCF_032717465.1 Coenobita brevimanus
ATGTTTTTTTTTTATCTTTCTTTTTTTTTTTTTTTGTTTTTTAGCAAAGTTATTGATACGGCCAGGACTTGGGATAAATATGTATCAAGGTTCCAATGCATTTATTAAATCCTTAAATTCCTCTGCTTCAAGCAAATGACAGTGGTTTTAGGCAGTGCGCTGAATGAAGGCAACAACTCTGCCAGTAATAATCTTCTGGCTCGCGTGGGAAGGTTTGGAGGTGTTGTTTCCTTCCTGGTAGATGGAATCAACTGTGGACGGTCATACTTGTAGGAGGACCAGCCTCAGACCTCAAAAGGCGGGCACCGACGCATGATTTTACTGAAGATAAAGAGAGAGTGAAAACTATATCTCTTGACAATGGCACTTGACCGCAGGTTTACTTCCAGTATGTGATTTCAGATGTTGCAACCCAAAGGATGAAATGTATTACTCTTATATAGTCTACTTCTGCTCAATGGAAATTTGCCTATAAAGCATAGAGAGGGAAAAAACAGCAAGGAGAAATTATGTAATTTAAAGTAACTGGCTTTTAGTGAGGACCATTAGTCAATGACAAATTTGCCTGTTTCACATGAAATTCAACATTTTCGACAAATAGAATTTTAAAACCCTAACTAGCTAGATCTCATAGACCTCCACATATTTTCAGCATACCTTCCTTGTTCCTTTTCAAAACATCGAATCCGGAGTTATTTCTACCGATGTGGCCCCCTTTAATACTTCAACTCTGTAGCCACCGGTAATTTACACGCAAAATAATTCCACACCTTAAATCATTCTATTAGCATGTACAGCTGGTTTACTTGCAAAATGCTACACCGACCTTTACAGTCTTGGCACATGTGGCACCACTGTGTTTTTTTTTTTACATCCACGCATTACAAGATGCAAGTAATGAGAGTTGGAGGAAATCCTGGCACATACAGTTGTCAGGTACTGACAACAGCATTGCTATGATCCGTGGAAAAAGCTATTACTATATAAAATATATAATGCAATTGAATACAGCTCCTGCAATTCCAGCTTAATTTAATGTGTTGGTGTTGGGACCAATCAAGGAGCTGGGATGCTTTCGTGCCATATGGATGGTCCGGAAGCATGCCTTACTTTACTGAATGAGACTTGGGCCAAAACAAGACATGCCTAGCGCAACTTATAATGGAGGATGAACATATCTCGCATCATATATATACTATATAAGCGTATATATATATATATATATATATATATATATATATATATATATATATATATATATATATATATATATATATATATATATATATATATATAGATATATATATATATATATATATATATATATATATATATATATATATATATATATATATATATATATATATATATATATATATATAGATAGATAGATAGATATAGATATAGATATTATTTATATAGATATTATTATATTTATATAGATATTATTTATATAGATATTATTTATATAGATATATATTTATATTTATTCTTGTGCCTCACTGTTCACTGTTGTCACATTAGAATTACTCTCGTGCCTCACTGTTCACTTTCAGTTCACCTTCTTAGAGTCCACTTGGTTTCACTGGGAGAAGGGAAGGCCTGGGACTTATAGGTCTCGGCCTGGGGTAGGCGGATGCCCCTTGGGTGTCCCTTCATCTTGTGGCCACGGGACCACTCTCAGGGGCGTCGTCTCTCCGCTGGGGCTGCATATGGTGAAGGGCCCCTCATTGTCGGGGCTTGGGACTGGGGTCTGGCCCTCTGGACTGGGGCCAAACAGGCATTGGAGGCACTCACTCAGGCGCCTGTTGGAGGATGGGTGTCGTCTTCATCGGGGTGGGAAGTGGGTCTGCCCAAGATGGGCGGCCGATATGGAAGGCACGCACAGCTGTGCTCAGCCAGAGGCGCCGCCGTCAGGTTGGTCATGCGGCGGCGTCTCGGCTGGAGTCCTCCTTTCTGCTGGTGTGGAGCCTTCTTCCTCCGGCTGGAGGGAGAATTACCTCGGGGACAGTGCAGGGCCGCTTCACCAATCCTCAGGGCAGTTGTCCTCCTCCTGGAGGTTGCATCGGGCTGGGTGGGCCAGCGGGTGACCTATGCTCCTACCATCGGGCAGTTCTGAGCATAGTTCACCATCTCGTTGTGGAGTCACAGGGGGCAAGAGACTTTGGCAACTCTCCCCAGCAATGCTACAGGCCGTAGCTAGGTTCCCTTGAGCAACGGACAAAGGGCGGCTACAGGCCATTCGTACGCTGTCGGCGCAGCCACAGGCCGTCCCTACACTGTTGGCGTGGCTACAGGCCATAGCCAGGACCAACTCTCTAATGGGCGCACATGCGAAGGGCGGCTACTGGCTGACACCTGCCTATTGGTGCAGCTGCTGGCCGACACTGAAGTCCCGCAAGGAGGGCAACATGTAGGAGAGCAGTGGCTAAAGGCCGTCTCCTCCCTACTGGCGCGGCTACAGGCCATCGCCAGTGTCGTGCCCTCCGAGGCAACCACAGATGGAGAGGGGATGTACCCTTCTCTCCCCAGTGTGGCTACAGGCTGTCACTGGTCTCTGTAGGGGGTGTAAGCAGTACTGGACGGAGCGGCTACAGGCTGTCCTCTAGTTGGCGGTCCGGCTACAGGCCGTGACCTTTTTTGGTGCTCGTTACAGGCCATCTCTGGTGCCTGGCTACAGGCCGTGGCCCTTTTGGTGAGCGGCTACGGGCCATCTCTTTAAATACTGAGCAGCTATGGGCCGTCTTAGGTGCCTGGCTACAGGCCATGGCTGGGATGCTGCTTAGAACTGTTAGGCCAGTTCCACTCCGATCCTGTTGGTGGTCAGCTCACCCGGAAGGAAGCATACTTTGACTAAGATGGTGGTAGCAGGCGAGTTCTGGGGAATAGGGGCACTTGCCTGCGTGTGTTAGAGGTAGCACTTCCATGTAATGCCTAATGAGGTAGTCCCTGCACTGCAGCCGGTCAGTTAGTTGCTGTACACTGTGCCTCCATTTCACAGCAGGCATTGCTTGGCCATATCCGTCCAGGAGGCCATAAATTACATCCTTCTCAAACTGTCTGAGGGATATTTTTTTTTTTTATGCGAGGAAGAAGGAACCAAAGGCCATGAGCCCGCAGTAACAGTCCCCTCCAAGAGAAAAACAAAATACAATATAGAGCCAAATTCAAGATCCGATCATTTTGAGATGCCTGGACACACTGCGTTTGAAAGACTGGAGATCATATGCTGGTTTGTGTTACATCCTTGTACAGAATGAGGGTATTCAGTACACAGATGTCAAGTACATGTAAGAATGCCTTCTTGAACCACTTACAGCATCACCTCAGACAGTCGATGGTGCCGAACTGCATAATCAGATTTATCAATGAGTCGCATTTTGACGTTCTAGTCACTAAAGACATCAAGCTTTAAGACTGGCTGCCTTGTTCTCTTATCAATCTTGCCTATGTCTATCAAATTACCTTCATGGACCGTGGAGAGGACATTTACCCCTCTCTTATCATGCCAGTGAATAGCAAGGAGTTTACCTGATTTCAAGGTCCTGCGCTCCCCCTTCATGATGCTCTTATGAAAGGATGGCCAATGTGTCCTCTTTTCATGGACAGTGCTACACGATCCAGTTTTTTGTTCTTGCAGGTACTTTGCAATGCTTGGCACAGTGTAGTAATTATCAGTGAACAGGATATGGCTGCCACCAAAGTACCTGTCCATGAGTTTCTTCACGACTGAGGCAGAGAAGCCATGGGGGCCATCCTTATATAACTTCGCATCACTTGCTTTATACACAATAAAATCTATTACGTAACCAGTCTTGCAGTCACACAAAACAAAAAACTTAATTTCAAAACGATGTCTCGTTGATGGAATGTATTGTATGAAAGAAGGACGTCCCTTGGACAGAACAAGCGACTTATCGATAACAACCTTCTGGAATGGCCTGAAATAAGATATAAATTTCTCCTTCATCATTTCCAGAATCGAGCGAATTTTCCATAGCCTATCTTTCAGACGTGGGCCCATATTGGTGGAGAAATGCAGGTACCTGAGGATGTTGTGGTACCTGTCTCGTGGCATATACTTACCAAACGTCGGTGTCGCAGCAATGTCATCCACTAGACAATAATCATGGATATTATGTTTCTTGATGTGAGGCATCAATATGGTCAGTGCTAGCCAAACATACATCTTGCTAACATTCATCACTGTCCATTCTTTCATCTTTGCACTTTCTCTTGTGTGCGAGATTTCACCCCAATTCCAGCAGAATTCCATGAATGCATTTATTTCCTTGACAATGAATTCCATCACAGTTGATGTAAAAAAAAGCAATGAAAAAATCAACAGCGGTGGATGATGCATTGCACGGAAATTTTGGCTGCACACCTGGATTTGTGTCATCAAACACAGGTACATCGGGCTGAAATCCTGTCCCTTCCTCCCAGGCAAATGTTTCTAACATACCCACCCTTAGTCCCTGCCTTGCCTGCCGTGTACGTGGCCTTTCTCGTGCCCTGCCCCAGCCCATAGCATGGCACCATGGTGGCGAGTCAGCCGAATACTCACTAAATGAGGCAGGTGATGGTGGTGGTGATGGCGATGATGCTGGTTACAGAGATGTGGTGGTGATGGTGATGATGTTGGTGACTGTGATCATGGTGGTTATGGCGATGATGAAATTTGGGGAAGGTCACGTGCCTGCTGGCCATAAAATGATCATCACCGTGCACCTGTACCTGCTTACCCCGATGTACTTGGCTGTGGTGATGAGGCAGAGTCATGTTGCAAGGCAGGTGACAAGGCAGGCCAGCGTGGTATGCACATGGTGAGGCAGGCCGGCATGGCAAGGCATGTAGTGAGGCAGGCCAGCGTGGTGAGGCACATGGTGAGGCAGGCCAGTGTGGCGAGGCATGTCGTAAGGCAGGCTGGCATGGTGAGGCACGTCATGAGGCAGACCAGTGTGGCAAGGCACATAGTAAGGCAGGCCGGCATGGTGAGG
>NC_137033.1:22725114-22780114 GCF_032717465.1 Coenobita brevimanus
TGGGTCAAAACCAGAACACAAATAAAATGAAAAATCCTGTAAACCCAAAATCAAGGCCAAAAGCTCTTTCTCAATAGTTGAGTAGTTCTTTTGAGGTGGAGTGAACTTCTTACTGTAATAAGATACAGGGTGTTCAATACCCTGATCATCCTCTTGCAGCAAAACAGCCCCAGCTCCTGTATCACTTGCATCAACAGCCATCTTAAAAGGCTTAGCAAAATTTGGAGTAGCAAGCACTGACTGACTTAATAGGATAGCTTTAAGTATGCTGAAAGAGGATTCACAGTTATCGGTCCAGACAAATTTAACTCCCTTTTTCAGTAGGTCTGTAAGTGGTGATACAAGAATTGAAAAGTTAAGAACAAATCTCCGGTAATAACCTACCATTCCCAAAAATCTTTGTAGCTCTTTCCTACTTCTAGGTCTGGGAAGATCACTTATAACCTGAACATTAGATGCTGCTGGTGCAACATGTCCATCACCAATTACATACCCAAGGTACTGAACTTTAGCTTGACCAAACTCACACTTTGATAAATTAGCTACAAGATTAGCCTGAACCAAACGCTCAAGAAATTTACTGACATGGCATAAGTGATCTTTCCAGTCGTCACTGAAGATTAATACATCATCAATATAAACAACACACTCTGCCAAACCCTCTATTACAACATTCATGAGCTTCTGAAATGTGGCTGGTGCATTCTTCATACCATATGGCATTACAGAACATGCAAAAGTCTTTCCTAGTGTTACAAAACATGAGATCTCCCTAGCACGTTCAGTCATAGGTACTTGCCAGTATCCCTTTAACAAATCAAATTTATTTATGTACCTAGCCTTTCCGATCTTGTCTATGCAATCTTCCACGCGAGGGAGAGGGTAAGTGTCTGTTTTGGTTATCTGATTAACACGTCTGTAGTCGATGCAAAGCTGCTGTGACCCACCTGGCTTAGGGACTAGAGTGACAGGAGAACTCCACTCGCTCTGACAGGGCTCAATCATCTTGTGGTCCAACAGGTAGCCAAGCTCCTTCTGGATGAGAGGAACTTTCACTGGGTTCACACGGTAAGGAGGCAATTTAATTGGCTTTGAGTCTCCAACATCGACATCATGCATCAACACAGTGGTTCTTCCTGGACTAGCACGGAACACTTGCGGGTACTCCTGCAGAAACGCCGAAAACTCCTGCTTTTCCTCGGGAGGTAGATGAGAAAGCTTAGTCTGGAGATCATTCATGATATCAGGATTCTTCCCCAAACTATCACTCAGGCTCATACTGCATGGGAGAACTTCACTTGCAGACTAGGGAGGAACAGATACATTGCAGACTGGGTTATTTTCGTCCCGCCTGTGATATAACTTTAGCATGTTGATGTGACAAAGTTGCTTGTTCTTTCTACGATCTGGTGTGGCGATGACATAGTTGACATCACTGAGTTTCTTCTCCACGAAATAAAGACCACTAAACTTGGCTTGAAGAGGTTGCCCATGCACCAGTACCAGAATCAAAACCTGATCTCCTGGCTGAAAGTGGCATAACCTGGACTGCTTATCATACCAAGTCTTCATCTTCTGAGCAGCTCCTAAATTCTCTCTCGCCAGCTGTAAAGCAGTGGACAGCCGTTCTTTGAACTTCATCACATACTCCAGCAGGTTGACGTCATCTTCCTCCGACAGCCAGCATTCCTTGAGTAGCTTAAGGGGTCCTCTTACTTCATGGCCAAACAGTAGTTCAAAAGGTGAGAAGCCCAGTGATTCATTTGTAGATTCTCTTGCAGCAAATACAACGAATGGAAGACCTTTATCCCAGTCTTTCTGATGTTCCAAACAGTATTTCTTGAGCATCGATTTGAGGGTTTGATGATATCTCTCCAATGCTTCTTGGGTCTGGGGATGGCAAGCTGAAGACGTGCTCTGGGTGATGCCCAACTCTTTCAGAGACTGCTTGAAAACGTTTGACATGAAATTACTTCCCCGGTCTGAGTGTACCTCCTTGGGCAGACCAAACTTTGTGAAGAAACCTAGCATTTCCTTAACCACGTTCTTTGCTGAGATATTTCTAAGTGGAATGGCTTCAGGATAACGAGTAGCCATATCAATCAGGGTCAACACATAAGAAAATCCTGAAGAAGTCTTAGGAAGAGGGCCCACAATATCCACCAACACACGGGTGAAAGGCACCTCAAAAGGAGGAATGGGAACTAGAGGTGCAACCTTTTCGGTCTGATTACACTTCCCCACAACTTGACAGGTGTGACAAGACTTACAATACCAGGAAACATCCCTGAAGATACCTGGCCAGTAGAAGTGTTTCAAAATGCGTGCCACAGTCTTCCTCACTCCAAGGTGTCCTGCCAAACTGGAATCATGAGCCACTCTAATGATATCCTGCCTACAAACACGAGGGATGACAACTTGATGTACAACCTCCCATTCACAGTCGGCTGATGCTGTTGGGGGTCTCCACTTCCTCATAAGAACTCCTGACTTTATATAATAACAAGTAGAAGCACTGGCTGACTCTTCCTCATTGGAACCAGAGTTAGCTAGACCTTTCAACTCAGGGTCATCAACCTGGAACTCAACCAACTCTTGACGAGACAAATTATCAACACTACTGGGTACTGCCTCATCTGGTGAGTGGTCCAAATTAGCAAGAAAAGTGTCAGCTAGGATAACATCATCATCATCATTATCCTCTAAGTCACCAGTAACTTTAAACTTAGCCCTAGTGACAGCACATGCAGGGAACACATCAGGGACACCACAATCCTGGGCCGCAGCCACTGGCTCACTAGACAACTGAGGAGCTGGACACACTTGACTTCCACCAATATCATTTCCAAGTAAGAAAGTTACACCTGACATTGGGAGTGTCTCAACCAACCCAACCATAACTGAACCATTAACAAAACCAGACTCTAAATTCACTCTGCACAGAGGGACAGAGAAGTAATTATTCCCTACACCTTGTAAGATTACAGTTTCATCAGAGGAATTAACATTAGAGCCTAGAACACTGGTCAGCATAAGGGATTGGCAAGCACTTGTATCACGATATATTTCAACTGATTTCCTGTTATTACTATCCAGAGGACTGACAAAACCATCAGACAGGAAATTAGCACATGAACTCTTGAGAGTGTCACCCACATTACTGCTCAAAAGAGGAGCTCCATCATGAGAATTTAATTTACCCCTCCAAGCAGGTTCAGTTAACTCAGTTAAAGAATTCTGGGAACTCTCAAGGGTGGACACTAAACCAATTGACTGAATATTTAAAGACTCCTTTTTGTTCACATCACGCAGTCTCCTGAAACATTTCTCTGTAGTATGACCAAGCTTACTACAATAAGTACTTTTACTTTTCTGAAATCTAGAGGTGAAGCTGGTATTTACTTCCTGAGAAACATCATCTTTATTCTCTTTCCTGTTAACTGTACTCGGAGTAGAGGCAACGTACTTACTCTCAGCTTTCCTTTTTTCTTTAGAATATCTCTTGTGAGTGAGAACATATTCATCAGCTAAAACTGCAGCATCAGACAAATTATCTATTCTTTTCTCATCAAGATATAGGCTTACATCTTTATTAATACACCTTTTGAAGTCCTCCAGCAAAATCATCTGCTTAAATTTGTCAAAATCAGAATCCACATTCTTAGAATTTAACCACTGCTCTAACAGATCTTCTTTGATTTTTGCATACTCAACATGGGATTGCTTATCTTGCTTATAAGTTGTCCTAAATTTTACTCTATAGGCTTCAGGAACAAGCTCATAGGCCTTAAGAATCAAGCTCTTAACTACATCATAATTATCAGATTGATCCTGAGGCAAAGATGCATAAGTTACTTGAGCTTTACCGGTGAGAACAGTTTGAAGGAGTACTGGCCAATACTTTTTTGGCCAATTAAAACCTGTAGCTACCCTCTCAAACAACTGAAAATACTTTGTTAAATCAGATTCATTAAAAGGAGGGACAAGTTTAACATTTTTAGCCACATCTAAATCATCAGAGCTAGATGATCCAGTTCCACCTTGTTTCATGCGATACTCATGGTCTGCCTGAATCCTAGCTAGTTCAATTTGTGCCTGAGCCTGTGCCTGTGCCTCCTGAATACGATCATTTGCCTGAAATTCAGCCTCCTGAATACGAGCCTGAGACTCCGCCTTCTTGGACTGAGACTCGGCCTCCTTAGCACGAGCCTGAAACTCAGCTTCCTTAACACGAGCCTCCTGCAGAGCTAGCTGTAACTTAGCTATTTCAATCTGCGTTTGCTCATTTGGGGGAGTTACATTAAACAAGCTTTTATTAATCATGCCAACAATTTGATCTTTAGAATGATGAGAGTGAACTGCAAATCCCAATTGTTGGGCAACAAGCTTAAGTTCATTCTTTGTTCTGTTTTCTACATCACACACTGTTTCCACATTTGTCAAAAAATCTTTGGCTTCATCAAGCGTAGTAATAGTAGACATCATGAATAAATCACAGTCACAAAATATCAAGCAATATCCTTATGATAATATCCTGAATATCCTGATAAGAGGTCGCCAAATTTATGTTACGGAACAGAGAAAGATAATGTACACTTTAAGTGAGAATACTAAAAATCACTAGTGTCCCGTAAAGTTCCAGGTTCAAAACAAAAGAGTTAGGTAAAATTACAAGTTAAAGTTTGATGCTCAAACTAACAACTAAATATTCAGGACTCATAAGGATAATGTAATGGCAAAAACAGGTTAAATATATGGTTAACTGCAATAGCCTCTATTAACACGAAATTAGCAAGAGTAAATTTATCTAAGTCAGCCCTGAAAAATGACAATACCAGATAATACTCAGTGAATGCAAGATGTATTATTACAGATACAAAATATTATTAATAAGGGCTGACACCCAAAACACATGAATCAGAAAAACCTTACTACGCCTAAGAATTAACACCTTACGCTACACAGTACAAGAAAAAATGCAATAACAGTTATACTCAAACTACACAGCTGCTAGATGGTTGTAGACTTCCTGAGCACTCACAATAATAACAACTGTACAGGGGAGGACAGAGATGTGAACAAAATGAGGAATAGATGTAAGTGGCAATAATGCAGAGACTGAGATCATTATATTGGGCCCGGCAGAGCTTGATACAACTTGTAAGAAGGACGCGCAAATGAAGCCATGGGGACAAAGAGTTGACAATCTTGCTCTGAACAACAGAAAGAACGACTTACTCTACTATAAGGGAGAAGGGCAGGGGGTGAGGTAGAACACGCTCGTGATCAAACATGCAGCATACTGTACGTTAGAATTACACAAAGGATGATGAAATGATCACTTCCCAAGGAGTCGTCATAGGGGTCCCATGAGAGATCTTGATGTATACCAGGGGAGGCCAAAGATAAGTCAATGGCCGAAAAGTCACCAGTACGATCATCTACATGAGTCGCTCTACCATCGTTCAGAAGACAGAGGTTGGACTGTAGTATTAGGTCGGCTACTTGCTCCCCACGACCATCAATCCTCAAGCTACCCCACTGATAGTGATGGGCGTTATAATCGCCCAACACTAACTTATTTCCAGGCAGATATTCCACTAGTGAATTTAAAGCATCACTATCAATGGGGCTATGTGGAGGACAGTACAGAGAGCAAATAGACAGATACGTGTTATTAAATTTTACTCTGCACGCGACAGCTTCCAGAGTAGGATTTAGAATCACTTCCGTTTGTGGGTGTGATTTGTGTGTGTAAATGGCAACTCCGTGACCTTCATATCTTCTATACGAGTGGTAGTGTTTGAACTGTGGAGGATCAGGACGATCCTCCAGGCGCGTCTCCTGTAAACAAACAACGTCTGGCCTGTGTATAGAAAGCAAGATTGCTATATTTTGTAACTTATTCCCAATACTCTACAATTCCACTGTAGTATAGTGAATGCGGCGGTTTAAATTTACGAGGGGGGCCAGTGTGTTTAGTTTTTTTATGCCCCCCGCGACCAGGCGAGTGGCTACCGGGGGACCGTTCCTGGTGCTTGCTGACAGAAACCTCCATATTTTGGTCAATAACAAGGTTCCCAGATTCCACCGAGGAAGAGCTATTCTTCCTCTCCCTCGCTGGGCTAGGAGCAGGGAGGACATGAGGACGTGGCTTTGAAAGGGTGGTGAAGTTATGTTTTACAGTCTTGTCAGGCTTCGATTTAGGCTTGACTGACTGAGAAGCAGCAGTGGTCTGTGAGTATGAAGAAGCTTTAGGGAGGTCAGTTAGAGAGTTGGATCTTACAGGAGGTTTAGAGGTGGAGGTGGAGGTAGAGTGAGTGACTTGATTAACAAGCACAAGATCAGTCTGCGTCTCCACAGTGCACATCACAGGGCGGGACATCACTGCCGAAGCATAGGACCTATTCGGTGTGGGAGTTGCATGCAACTCCTTCACCTTTTTCCTTGCTTCGTAGAAAGAGATGCCCTCAGTCGCCTTCACTGCACAGACCTCTTTCTCCTCCTTCCACTTGGGACAATCCCTAGAGGAAGTGAAGTGAGCACCCTTGCAGTGAAAGCAGCTGACACCCTCTGATGTGCAATGGTCAGCATCATGACCTTGCGTTGCGCACTTGCCACAGACTGATTGAGAAGCCCAACAAGACTTTTCATGTTGTCCATATAACTGACATCGTAAACAACGAAGTGGGTTAGGGATGTATGTCCTTACGTTAACAATTTCATACCCCACTTTGATATGGGTTGGGAGAGTCACTTTACCGAAAGTCAGTATAACCGTTGCCGTTTTCGTCCTCCTGCCCTCGGAAAATCTCGTGATGAAACGGGCTTCAATTACATCTTCATGAGCAAGTTCACGTACGATGTCGTCCTCTTCCATGACCATGAGGTCCCTGCAAGTGATGACTCCCTTGCAGGAATTCATGGAGTGAGGGATCGTCGGCACAACATCATAGCAATGGAATTTGCTTATCTTCATCAAATCCTTAACCTGGGATGAGTTTGCAGTCTTTACTAGAAGATCTCCGCTAGCAAGTTTTTTGACCTGTTCCACCTCTCCTGCACACCCATCAATCACCTTCTTAATAATGAAGGGATTGAGGCTGGACAGGGGAGTAAAACCAACCGCGTGCAGCAAAACAAAACTCGCATTTTTTACGTCAATGTCTAGCAGAGGGCGTGTCCGGGGCCATTCAGTCTGGGGCTAGTCCGTCCGTGAGACAGTCGGGGGTCGGTCAGGACTACCTCCCCCCCTGAAGGGGGGGGAGGCAGCAGTGGCGTCCGCCATAGTAACCACTTCCCCCTAAAGGGGGAAGTGGGAAGAAAGAGAAAAAACAAACAAGGGACAAAAAACCAGGACAACACACCTATAGCTAAGATTGCCCTCTCAAACCACTCCAAGGAGGCCCGACCGTGTTACTTCACACCCCAGAGCGATCAGTGGGGGGGGACCCTCCGTGGGCGAGTAAGCAAAGGTAATCTTAGTAAATAGATATAGACACTTACTATATCTCTAGCAAGGGTAGGGAGGAACATTAGTACTAGCTAATCCTAATTTTAACGGTGTATTTACAAAACTAATGCCGGTGAGGCAGCCCTGAAAACTAGAGGAGAGCCAGAAAAACACGTCTAAACTCTCCGCGACCATGCATCCCAACTCAGGATTTTTTTTTTTTTTCCCTCGGCCTATCAACGATTGGGGCAGAAGCCCCTGGTTATTAAGGCCATATATATATATATATATATATATATATATATATATATATATATATATATATATATATATATATATATATATATATATATCTGTATATACATTTAAACATATATACATATATATATATATATATATATATCTATATATATATATATATATATATATATATATATATATATATACACACACACACACACACACACACACACTTCCATGCATACATACAGACACACTTTCATGCAAACGTACATATATATATAATAATTTTAATCTTATTTATTTTTTTTTTGTATTTTTGTTTTTAATTTTTTCTTGGTTTTATGTTTTTTATACCTTATATTATAAAGACAAACTAATCTAAAGACCCTAAAATTAATCACCTAACAGACAAATCGCTAACCTATACTAAATCCTACAGAGACAAATAGCTAGACCTACACTAATGGTAAAAATACCTCGACTAACAGAACACCATCGACTGCATTCATCACCTGGTGACTGTCAGTCGAGGCACAACCTAATATAGGGGACATCAATATATGAAAGGGAACCAGACGAGTCAGGAACATTTCCATATACGTCAGCTGTCGGCCCTAATTAGAATAACTTAAGCAAGATAATATAATGTATTTACATAATTTCTACAGAAAGTGAAGAACCTCGCCCAGCAGACCACCATCGACTGCAAGCGCCCAATACCTTCCTGTATTGCACACTTGCACTCATCAGCTGGTGACTGTCAGGCGAGGAACTTGGCTTAATGTAGGGGACATCAGTTTTAGAAATAGATCGGTGGGAGGAGGAACTATTTAAAATATGTCAACTGTCAACCCTAATTAATATTACAATATATACATATTTACTCTTCATAAAAACCATAACCACACAGTAAAAAAGTCACATCACTCTGATCAGTCCGGTCTCTCTCAAGAAAGCCATCAATTTATCAGTCATAACAATGTCCCCATCACCCAGGATGGTGGAAAGGGTGAAGGGGACGTCTACTGCGCCGCAGTAATTTATAAGTGAAGCACGTTCACGAATAAGTAGCCGACAGCGCAGGATGATATGACTGATAGATAACACCGCATTACAGATGTCACAGTGCGGTGGGAAGCGTCTTTCCATATATGGTTTTATGTGGGTTAAAATGGTGGCATTAAGCCGTAACCGTGCCAACACTTTTTCTTCTAGGCGACTGGGACGGTTGGCAGTGTCCCAGTCGCCCAGGTATGGCTTACATGTTGGAATATTTAGTCTGGTCCACTGACCTTGCCACAGAAGATTTATTGATTTCTTTCCGAGAGAGAGACTCGACCGTAGATCACGAGGAACGTCCCAAGTCTCCTCGAGCTCTACAGCCGACTTTGCAAGTAAGTCAGCCTGCTCATTGTCGTAGATACGACAATGACCAGGCATCCAGATCAGCGTGAATGACTTGTTGCATGAATGCAACTTATTAACGATGCGGCCCTGGATCACGTGAGAGTCCGTAGTGCAAGATGCAATTGCCTGAAGGGCTGATTTTGAATCTGAAAATATGACAAATGAGTCATGCCAAGAATTGAGAGCATAGTCTATGGCTTTGTCAATAGCAAAGAGTTCTGAAGCAAACACAGATGTATGAGTCGGCAACCGATACCTGAGGGCACATTCAGTCGACCACACACTTGCACCCACACATTCATTCGACTTGGAGCCGTCGGTGTACAATTGATGGGACCCCAAGTGACGAACAATGATGTTACGAAACAAGTGGTGGACCTCCGCCTCCGGCGCCTTGGCCTTTGGTTCTGGGAGCCATGTAACATCGACTGTAAAGCCGGGTGGCTCCCAAGGCGCTATATTTCTAAGCACCAACTTGTCACAGTCACTAGGGTCCACATCAAGCTCCTGAGTCAGTAAGTGGAGGCGAGCGGCAAGTGGCCGACGCACCCCCCGCAGAAGGTGGTGGTTTTGACGCAGGGGGGTACAGGCCACATTGCCGATATTGCTTTTCCTTAACGTCCTTATGCCGTAGGACAAGGCCAGGTGGTCACGGCGAATACGGAGGGGAGGCACATTCGCCTCCACTTCAGTACGAGCCACACGGGTACACCGGACAGCTCCAAGACACATTCGCAAGCATTTATTCTGCAACACATCCAATCCTTTCAGCGTGGCATCAGATGCCGAGCCATACACCTGTGCGCCATAGTCTAGCTTCGATCGAATAAGGGACTTATACACCATTGATAAAGATTTTCTGTCGGCACCCCATGTAGTACCCGCTAGGTACTTGAGGACATCTAACAGTTTATCACAACGAGCAAGCAAAGTATTAACGTGAAGTTTAAAATTCATTCTACGATTAAAATTTATTCCTAAAAATTTTACAGAATTTTGAAAAGGTTCCGCCTGATTATCCAAAGTTAAGCACAAATTAGGTACGTTACGATTAGTGAAGACTATAGCGGCACACTTACGTACGGAAAACTTAAATCCCCACTGCAAGGCCCATTGGTGGACGGAGTCAAGGGCTGCTTGAATCCGCCCAGCCGAAAATTGTGCATTACGGGAAGAATGCCATATTGCACAATCATCAGCGTAGAGCGAGTATTTAAGATTCCTCGGGATGGGAGCTGATGACAGAATATCATTGATCATAATACTAAATAAAGTAGGACTAAGCACACTTCCCTGCGGCACCCCATTTTCCTGGATAAATATATCCGATGTTACGTTACGCGGCAATTTGACAGAGAAAGTCCTGTCCCTTAAGAAATTTGAAATAAAAATAGGCAAATTTCCTCTTAAACCATAAGCATAGAGCTTCATTAGTATACCGTGTCGCCAGGTCATGTCATAGGCTTTATGGATGTCCAAGAACACCCCTATCATGAATTCCTTATTGGCAAATGCCTCTGCAATACAATGCTCCAAATTCATTAAATGATATAGTGAACTTCTGTATTTACGGAAGCCACATTGTTGATCATTTAACAAATTCTTCGACTCTAAAACAAAAAGAAGCCTATTGTTAACCATACGTTCCATGACCTTACATAGACAAGAAGTCAACACAATAGGAAGAAATGAAGTGGGATTCATAAGACGACCAGCCTCTTTGGGTATCGGTATGACGTGCGCAATTTGGGAACGTTCGAGACGCCCAAATCTCATTGTACAATGCTAACATCTTAATCAGGTTGTCCTGATTAAGATGCTGGATCATACCGTACGTGATGGTGTCTGGTCCAGGGCTGGTGTCTTTACAGGATTTAAGGGCAAGGAGCAGTTCATCTAGCGTAAACTCTTGGTTGTACGGGGAATCTACGTCTTCTGTGGCAAAGTCTAATATCTGTAGCTCAGCCTTGCGTTTATGATGTTGAAAACGCGGATCATAATTGGCTGAGCTAATTACATGAGAAAAACTCCTGGCGAGGATGTTAGCAACGTCCACGGGCTCGTCATAGATGTTATTATTAACCTGAAGGGTGGTGATTGGAAAATATGGGCCTTTATTATTTAATATTCTTATAGTGGACCAGACTTTACGTAATGGAGTTGTACGAGTCACCATGGACACAAAGGACCGCCAGGAGTTACGTTTGGCCCTTCTTATTATTCTCCTTGCCTCAGCCCGTGCCTGTTTGTATGCAATAAAGTTTTCCTCAGTGGGTTGACTATCAAAAATCCTGTATCTCCTATTGCGTTTTCTTAATGCTTGTTGGCAATCCGGCGTCCACCAATGTGCTCTATGCTTCGCATGAACTGTAGAAGTCTTGGAAATAGTAGCCTCAGCTGCGTGTAATATGGATTGGGTTATATTTTCGACCTTAACGTCTATGGTCTCCCCAGATATATCTAAATTGGCGATCCTTGAGAAGGATCCCCAGTCTGCTTTCTTATAGTTAAATTTTGGAGGTGGAGGGTCCGAAATGATGTCGCGTGTATAAGAAAGACAGATGGGTAAATGATCACTTCCCAAGGAGTCGTCGTAGGGGTCCCATGAGAGATCTTGATGCATACCAGGGGAGGCCAAAGATAAGTCAATGGCCGAAAAGTTACCAGTATGATCATCTACACGAGTTGCTCTACCATCGTTCAGAAGACAGAGGTTGGACTGTAGTATTAGGTCGGCTACTTGCTCCCCACGACCATCAATCCTCAAGCTACCCCATTGATAGTGATGGGCGTTAAAATCGCCCAACACTAATTTATTCCCAGGGAGGTGTTCCACTAGTGAATTTAAAGCATCATTATCAATGGGGCCATGTGGAGGACAGTACAGAGAGCAAATAGACAGATACGTGTTATTAAATTTTACTCTGCACGCGACCGCTTCCAGAGTAGAATTTAGAATCACTTCCGTTTGTGGGTGTGATTTGTGTGTGTAAATGGCAACTCCGTGACCTTCATATCTTCTAAACGAGTGATAGTGTCTGAACTGTGGAGGATCAGGATGATCCTCCAGGTGCGTCTCCTGTAAACAAACAATGTCTGGCCTGTGTATTGACAGCAAGATTGCTATATCTTGTGACTTATTCCCAATACCTCTACAATTCCACTGTAATACAGTGAAAGAGACGGTTTAAGATTTACGTTGGGGGCCAGTGTGTTTAGGTTTTTTTTGCCACCCGCCAGAAGGCGAGCGACTACCGGTGGACCTATCCCGGTGCGTGCTTGTGGAAACCTCCATATTTTCATCAATTACGAGGTTCCCAGATTCCACCGAGGAACAGCTATTCTTCCTCTCCCTCGCTGGGCCAGGAGCAGGAAGAACATGAGGACGTGACTTAGTAAGGGTGGTCATATTACTCTTACAAGAGTTGTCAGGCTTCGTTTTAGGCTTGACTGACTGAGAAGCAGCAGCAGCCTGAGAGTAGGAAGTTGTAACAGGGGTATCAGGTTGAGAGGTGGATTGGACAGGAGGCTGAGATGGAGAGGTAGAATGTGTGACAAGAGGAACCGGTTCAGGGTCAGTCTGTGTCCCAGCAGAGTACATCACGGGACGGGACATCACCGCCGAAGCATAGGACCTATTCGGCGAAGGAGTTGCATGCAACTGCTTCACCTTTTTCCTTGCTTCATAGTAGGAGACACCCTCAGTCGCTTTCACCATGCAGACCTCTTTCTCCTCCTTCCACTTGGGACAATCCCTAGAGGAAGTGGAGTGAGCACCCTTACAGTGAAAGCAACAGATAGTCTCTGATGTGCATTGCTCAGCATCGTGACCCTGTGTTGCACATTTGCCACACACTGACTGTGAAGCCTGACAATTCTTAGCAATGTGCCCATATAATTGACACTTCATGCAACGGAGTGGGTTGGGGATATATGGTCTTACATTAATAATTTCGTAACCAACTTTGACATGTGCCGGGAGTGAAACCTTGCCGAAAGTCAAAACAATAGTGGCCGTCTTCGTCCTTATGCCTTCGGAATATCTAGTTGTAAACCGGGCATCAATGACATCTTGCTGAGCAAGTTCCTCTATGATGTCTTCCTCACTCATCACCATGAGATCCCTGCAAGTGATAACACCCTTGCAGGAATTCATGGATGTTGGGATCTTGGCCTCGACATCATAGCAATGGAATCTGCGCAGCTTTAACAAGTCCTTAACTTGGGAGGAATTACAGGTCTTAATAAGGAGGTCTCCATTCACAAGTTTTTTCACTTGTTCCACCTCCCCAGCACAGCCATCAATAACCTTCTTAATCATGAAGGGATTGAGACTGCTCAAGGGAGTGGAACCTAGAGCATGAACAATCACAAACTCCGCATTTTTTACATTAATGTCCAGAGGCAATCGAGTCTGGGGCCGTTCTGTCTGGGGGCTGTCAGTCCGTTGATCGGTCAGGGGTCGGTCAGGACCACCTCCCCCCCTGAGGGGGGGAGAGGCAGTAGGGGCGTCCTCCATAGTACCACTCCCCCCTAGCGGGGGAAGTGGGAAGAAGGAGAGAAAACGAGCAAGGGACAAACAACCGGGGACCACATACCTAAGTCTGAGGTTGCCCTCTCAAACCACTCCAGGGAGGCCCGACCGTGTTGCTTCACGCCCCAGAGCGATCAGTGGGGGGGATCCTCCGTGGGCGATAAACAAAGGTAAACTCAGTATAATAGAACAGACACCTACTGTTCTAACTAACAGGAAGAGGAGGAAAATGAATACTAACTATCCTATCGAGCAACAGAAGGGTGAAAAAAAAGAACTAAAGCCAGTGAGGCAACCCTACAAGCTAGAGAAGAGCTCAGCACACGTCCGCTCTCTTCACAACCATGCATCAAAGTCCCTCCAATTCCCAACTCAGGATTTTTTTTTTTTTTTTTTTTTTTGCCTATCGACCATTGAGGCCGGAGCCCCTGGTCATTAAGGCAAAATATATACATGTATATATATTTACACGTATATACATATATATATGAACATATATATATATACATACATACATACATACACACATCCATGCATATGAACATACACACTTTCATGCACACATACATATATATATAATAAATTTTTATTTTATTATTTTTTTGTAATTTTATTTTTATTATTTTATTTTATTTTTTTTTTTAACCTTATATTACTTATAAACTAAAATGCCTAATGTAAAGACCCTAAAACTAATCACCTAACAGACAAATCGCTAACCTATACTAAATCCTAAGAGACAAATAACTAGACCTACACTAATGGTAGAAAAGCCTCGACCAAGAGATCACCATCGACTGCAGATATGTAATGCCTTTCTACATTACATACCTGCACTCATCACCTGGTGACTGTCAGTCGAGGCACAACCTAATATAGGGGACATCAATATATGAAAGGGAACCAGACGAGTCAGGAACATTTCCATATACGTCAGCTGTCGACCCTAATTAGAATAACTTAAGCAAGATGGTATAATATATTTACATAATTTGTACAAAAAGTGAAGAACCTCGGCCAGCAGACCACCATCGACTGCAAGTGCCCAATACCTTCCTATATTGCACACTTGCACTCATCAGCTGGTGACTGTTAGTCGAGGAACTTGGCTTAATGTAGGGGACATCTATATTAGAAATAGATCAGTGGGAGGAGGAACTATTTCAAATATGTCAACTGTCAACCCTAATTAATATTACAATATATACATTTTTACTCTTCATAAAAACCATAACCACACAGTAAAAAAGTCACATCACTCTGATCAGTCCGGTCTCTCTCAAGAAAGCCATCAATTTATCAGTCATAACAATGTCCCCATCACCCAGGATGGTGGAAAGGGCGAAGGAGACGTCTACTGCGCCGCAGTAATTTATAAGTGAAGCACGTTCACGAATAAGTCGCCGACAGCGCAGGATGATCTGACTTATAGATAACACCGCATTACAGATGTCACAGTGCGGTGGGAAGCGTCTTTCCATATATGGTTTTATGTGGGTTAAAATGGTGGCATTAAGCCGTAACCGTGCCAACACTTTTTCTTCTAGGCGACTGGGTCGGTTGGCAGTGTCCCAGTCGCCCAGGTACGACTTACAAGTTGGAATATTTAGTCTGGTCCACTGACCTTGCCACAGAAGATTTATTGATTTCTTTCCGAGATAGAGACTCGACCATAGATCACGAGGAACGTCCCAAGTCTCCTCGAGCTCTACAGCCGACTTTGCAAGTAAGTCAGCCTGCTCATTGCCGTAGATACGACAGTGACCAGGCACCCAGATCAGCGTGAATGACTTGTTACATGAATGCAACTTATTAATGATGCGGCCCTGGATCTCGTGAGAGTCCGTAGTGCAAGATGCAATTGCCTGAAGGGCTGATTTTGAATCTGAAAATATGACAAATGAGTCATGCCTAGAATTGAGAGCATAGTCTATGGCTTTGTCAATAGCAAAGAGTTCTGAAGTGAACACAGATGTATGAGTCGGCAACCGATACCTGAGGGCACATTCAGTCGACCACACACTTGCACCCACACATTCACTTGACTTGGCGCCGTCGGTGTACAATTGATGGGACCCCAAGTGACGAACAATGATGTTACGAAACAAGTGGTGGACCTCCGCCTCCGGCGCCTTGGCCTTTGGTGCTGGGAGCCATGTAACATCGACTGTAAAGCCGGGTGGCTCCCAAGGCGCTATATTTTTAAGCACCAACTTGTCACAGTCACTGGGGTCCACATCAAGCTCCTGAGTCAGTAAGTGGAGGCGAGCGGCAAGTGGCCGACGTACCCCCCGCAGAAGGTGGTGGTATTGACGCAGGGGGGTACAGGCCACATTGCCGATATCACTTTTCCTTAACGTCCTTATACCGTAGGACAAGGCCAGGTGGTCACGGCGAATACGGAGGGGAGGCACATTCGCCTCCACTTCCATACGAGTCACACGGGTACACCGGACAGCTCCAAGACACATTCGGAAACATTTATTCTGTAACACATCCAATCCTTTCAGAGTGGCATCGGATGCCGAGCCATACACCTGTGCGCCATAGTCTAGCTTTGATTGAATAAGGGACTTATACACCATTAATAAAAATTTTCTGTCGGCGCCCCAGGTAGTACCCGCTAGGTACTTGAGGACATTTAACGGTTTATCACAACGAGCAAGCAAAGTATTAACATGAAGTTTAAAATTCATTCTACGGTCAAAATGTATTCCTAAAAATTTTACAGAATTTTGAAAAGGTACCGCCTGATTATCCAAAGTTAAGCACAAATTAGGTACGTTACGATTAGTGAAAACTATAGTGGCACACTTACGTACGGAAAACTTAAATCCCCACTGCAAGGCCCATTGGTGGACGGAGTCAAGGGCTGCTTGAATCCGCCCAGCCTAAAATTGTGCATTACGGGAAGAGTGCCATATTGCACAATCGTCAGCGTAGAGCATTTAAGATTCCTCGGGATGGGAGCTGATGACAGAATATCATTGATCATAATACTAAATAAAGTAGGACTAAGCACACTTCCCTGTGGCACCCCGTTTTCCTGGATAAATATATCCGATGTTACGTTACGGGGTAATTTGACAGAGAAAGTTCTGTCCCTTAAGAAATTTGAAATAAAAACAGGTAAATTTCCTCTTAAACCATAAGCATAGAGCTTCATTAGTATACCGTGTCGCCAGGTCATGTCATAGGCTTTATGGATGTCCAAGAACACCCCTATCATGAATTCTTTATTCGCAAATGCCTCTGCAATACAATGCTCCAAATTCATTAAATGATCTAGTGAAATTCTGTATTTACGGAAGCCACATTGTTGATCAATTTGTACAATGCTAACATCTTAATCAGGTTGTCCTGATTAAGATGCTGGATCATACCGTACGTGATGGTGTCTGGTCCAGGGCTGGTGTCTTTACAGGATTTAAGGGCAAGGAGCAGTTCATCTAGCGTAAACTCTTGGTTGTACGGGGAATGTACGTCTTCTGTGGCAAAGTCTAATATCTGTAGCTCAGCCATGCGTTTATGATGTTGAAAACGCGGATCATAATTGGCTGAGCTAATTACATGAGAAAAACTCCTGGCGAGGATGTTAGCAACGTCCACGGGCTCGTCATAGATGTTATTATTAACCTGAAGGGTGGTGATTGGAAAATATGGGCCTTTATTATTTAATATTCTTATAGTGGACCAGACTTTACGTAATGGAGTTGTACGAGTCACCATGGACACAAAGGACCGCCAGGAGTTACGTTTGGCCCTTCTTATTATTCTCCTTGCCTCAGCCTGTGCCTGTTTGTATGCAATAAAGTTTTCCTCAGTGGGTTGACTATCAAAAATCCTGTATCTCCTATTGGGTTTTCTTAATGCTTGTCGGCAATCCGGCGTCCACCAATGTGCTCTATGCTTCGCATGAACTGTAGAAGTCTTGGAAATAGTAGCCTCAGCTGCGTGTAATATGGATTGGGTTATATTTTCGACCTTAACGTCTATGGTCTCCCCAGATATATCTAAATTGGCGATCCTTGAGAAGGATCCCCAATCTGCTTTCTTATAGTTAAATTTTGGAGGTGGAGGGTCCGAAATGATGTCGCGTGTATAAGAAAGACAGATGGGTAAATGATCACTTCCCAAGGAGTCGTCGTAGGGGTCCCATGAGAGATCTTGATGCATACCAGGGGAGGCCAAAGATAAGTCAATGGCCGAAAAGTTACCAGTATGATCATCTACACGAGTTGCTCTACCATCGTTCAGAAGACAGAGGTTGGACTGTAGTATTAGGTCGGCTACTTGCTCCCCACGACCATCAATCCTCAAGCTACCCCATTGATAGTGATGGGCGTTAAAATCGCCCAACACTAATTTATTCCCAGGGAGGTGTTCCACTAGTGAATTTAAAGCATCATTATCAATGGGGCCATGTGGAGGACAGTACAGAGAGCAAATAGACAGATACGTGTTATTAAATTTTACTCTGCACGCGACCGCTTCCAGAGTAGAATTTAGAATCACTTCCGTTTGTGGGTGTGATTTGTGTGTGTAAATGGCAACTCCGTGACCTTCATATCTTCTATACGAGTGATAGTGTCTGAACTGTGGAGGATCAGGATGATCCTCCAGGTGCGTCTCCTGTAAACAAACAATGTCTGGCCTGTGTATTGACAGCAAGATTGCTATATCTTGTGACTTATTCCCAATACCTCTACAATTCCACTGTAATACAGTGAAAGCGACGGTTTAAGATTTACGTTGGGGGCCAGTGTGTTTAGGTTTTTTTTGCCACCCGCCAGAAGGCGAGCGACTACCGGTGGACCTATCCCGGTGCGTGCTTGTGGAAACCTCCATATTTTCATCAATTACGAGGTTCCCAGATTCCTCCGAGGAACAGCTATTCTTCCTCTCCCTCGCTGGGCCAGGAGCAGGAAGAACATGAGGACGTGACTTAGTAAGGGTGGTCATATTACTCTTACAAGAGTTGTCAGGCTTTGTTTTAGGCTTGACTGACTGAGAAGCAGCAGCAGCCTGAGAGTAGGAAGTTGTAACAGGGGTATCAGGTTGAGAGGTGGATTGGACAGGAGGCTGAGATGGAGAGGTAGAATGTGTGACAAGAGGAACCGGTTCAGGGTCAGTCTGTGTCCCAGCAGAGTACATCACGGGACGGGACATCACCGCCGAAGCATAGGACCTATTCGGCGAAGGAGTTGCATGCAACTGCTTCACCTTTTCCTTGCTTCATAGTAGGAGACACCCTCAGTCGCTTTCACCATGCAGACCTCTTTCTCCTCCTTCCACTTGGGACAATCCCTAGAGGAAGTGGAGTGAGCACCCTTACAGTGAAAGCAACAGATAGTCTCTGATGTGCATTGCTCAGCATCGTGACCCTGTGTTGCACATTTGCCACACACTGACTGTGAAGCCTGACAATTCTTAGCAATGTGCCCATATAATTGACACTTCATGCAACGGAGTGGGTTGGGGATATATGGTCTTACATTAATAATTTCGTAACCAACTTTGACATGTGCCGGGAGTGAAACCTTGCCGAAAGTCAAAACAATAGTGGCCGTCTTCGTCCTTATGCCTTCGGAATATCTAGTTGTAAACCGGGCATCGATGACATCTTGCTGAGCAAGTTCCTCTATGATGTCTTCCTCACTCATCACCATGAGATCCCTGCAAGTGATAACACCCTTGCAGGAATTCATGGATGTTGGGATCTTGGCCTCGACATCATAGCAGTGGAATCTGCGCAGCTTTAACAAGTCCTTAACTTGGGAGGAATTACAGGTCTTAATAAGGAGGTCTCCATTCACAAGTTTTTTCACTTGTTCCACCTCCCCAGCACAGCCATCAATAACCTTCTTAATCATGAAGGGATTGAGACTGCTCAAGGGAGTGGAACCTAGAGCATGAACAATCACAAACTCAGCATTTTTTACATTAATGTCCAGAGGCAATCGAGTCTGGGGCCGTTCTGTCTGGGGGATGTCAGTCCGTTGATCGGTCAGGGGTCGGTCAGGACCACCTCCCCCCCTGAGGGGGGGAGAGGCAGTAGGGGCGTCCTCCATAGTACCACTCCCCCCTAGCGGGGGAAGTGGGAAGAAGGAGAGAAAACGAGCAAGGGACAAACAACCGGGGACCACACACCTAAGTCTGAGGTTGCCCTCTCAAACCACTCCAGGGAGGCCCGACCGTGTTGCTTCACGCCCCAGAGCGATCAGTGGGGGGGATCCTCCGTGGGCGATAAACAAAGGTAAACTCAGTATAATAGAACAGACACCTACTGTTCTAACTAACAGGAAGAGGAGGAAAATGAATACTAACTATCCTATCGAGCAACAGAAGGGTGAAAAAAAAGAACTAAAGCCAGTGAGGCAACCCTACAAGCTAGAGAAGAGCTCAGCACACGTCCGCTCTCTTCACAACCATGCATCAAAGTCCCTCCAATTCCCAACTCAGGATTTTTTTTTTTTTTTTTTTTTTTGCCTATCGACCATTGAGGCCGGAGCCCCTGGTCATTAAGGCAAAATATATACATGTATATATATTTACACGTATATACATATATATATGAACATATATATATATATATACATACATACATACATACACACATCCATGCATATGAACATACACACTTTCATGCACACATACATATATATATAATAATTCTTATTTTATTATTTTTTTGTAATTTTATTTTTATTATTTTATTATTTTTTTTTTTTTAACCTTATATTACTTATAAACTAAAATGCCTAATGTAAAGACCCTAAAACTAATCACCTAACAGACAAATCGCTAACCTATACTAAATCCTAAGAGACAAATAACTAGACCTACACTAATGGTAGAAAAGCCTCGACCAAGAGATCACCATCGACTGCAGATATGTAATGCCTTTCTACATTACATACCTGCACTCATCACCTGGTGACTGTCAGTCGAGGCACAACCTAATATAGGGGACATCAATATATGAAAGGGAACCAGACGAGTCAGGAACATTTCCATATACGTCAGCTGTCGACCCTAATTAGAATAACTTAAGCAAGATGGTATAATATATTTACATAATTTGTACAAAAAGTGAAGAACCTCGGCCAGCAGACCACCATCGACTGCAAGTGCCCAATACCTTCCTATATTGCACACTTGCACTCATCAGCTGGTGACTGTTAGTCGAGGAACTTGGCTTAATGTAGGGGACATCTATATTAGAAATAGATCAGTGGGAGGAGGAACTATTTCAAATATGTCAACTATCAACCCTAATTAATATTACAATATATACATTTTTACTCTTCATAAAAACCATAACCACACAGTAAAAAAGTCACATCACTCTGATCAGTCCGGTCTCTCTCAAGAAAACCATCAATTTATCAGTCATAACAATGTCCCCATCACCCAGGATGGTGGAAAGGGCGAAGGAGACGTCTACTGCGCCGCAGTAATTTATAAGTGAAGCACGTTCACGAATAAGTCGCCGACAGCGCAGGATGATCTGACTTATAGATAACACCGCATTACAGATGTCACAGTGCGGTGGGAAGCGTCTTTCCATATATGGTTTTATGTGGGTTAAAATGGTGGCATTAAGCCGTAACCGTGCCAACACTTTTTCTTCTAGGCGACTGGGTCGGTTGGCAGTGTCCCAGTCGCCCAGGTACGACTTACAAGTTGGAATATTTAGTCTGGTCCACTGACCTTGCCACAGAAGATTTATTGATTTCTTTCCGAGATAGAGACTCGATCATAGATCACGAGGAACGTCCCAAGTCTCCTCGAGCTCTACAGCCGACTTTGCAAGTAAGTCAGCCTGCTCATTGCCGTAGATACGACAGTGACCAGGCACCCAGATCAGCGTGAATGACTTGTTACATGAATGCAACTTATTAATGATGCGGCCCTGGATCTCGTGAGAGTCCGTAGTGCAAGATGCAATTGCCTGAAGGGCTGATTTTGAATCTGAAAATATGACAAATGAGTCATGCCTAGAATTGAGAGCATAGTCTATGGCTTTGTCAGTAGCAAAGAGTTCTGAAGTGAACACAGATGTATGAGTCGGCAACCGATACCTGAGGGCACATTCAGTCGACCACACACTTGCACCCACACATTCACTTGACTTGGCACCGTCGGTGTACAATTGATGGGACCCCAAGTGACGAACAATGATGTTACGAAACAAGTGGTGGACCTCCGCCTCCGGCGCCTTGGCCTTTGGTGCTGGGAGCCATGTAACATCGACTGTAAAGCCGGGTGGCTCCCAAGGCGCTATATTTTTAAGCACCAACTTGTCACAGTCACTGGGGTCCACATCAAGCTCCTGAGTCAGTAAGTGGAGGCGAGCGGCAAGTGGCCGACGTACCCCCCACAGAAGGTGGTGGTATTGACGCAGGGGGGTACAGGCCACATTGCCGATATCACTTTTCCTTAACGTCCTTATACCGTAGGACAAGGCCAGGTGGTCACGGCGAATACGGAGGGGAGGCACATTCGCCTTCACTTCCATACTAGTCACACGGGTACACCGGACAGCTCCAAGACACATTCGGAAACATTTATTCTGTAACACATCCAATCCTTTCGGAGTGGCATCGGATGCCGAGCCATACACCTGTGCGCCATAGTCTAGCTTTGATTGAATAAGGGACTTATACACCATTAATAAAAATTTTCTGTCGGCGCCCCAGGTAGTACCCGCTAGGTACTTGAGGACATTTAACGGTTTATCACAACGAGCAAGCAAAGTATTAACATGAAGTTTAAAATTCATTCTACGGTCAAAATGAATTCCTAAAAATTTTACAGAATTTTGAAAAGGTACCGCCTGATTATCCAAAGTTAAGCACAAATTAGGTACGTTACGATTAGTGAAAACTATAGCGGCACACTTACGTACGGAAAACTTAAATCCCCACTGCAAGGCCCATTGGTGGACGGAGTCAAGGGCTGCTTGAATCCGCCCAGCCGAAAATTGTGCATTACGGGAAGCGTGCCATATTGCACAATCGTCAGCGTAGAGCATTTAAGATTCCTCGGGATGGGAGCTGATGACAGAATATCATTGATCATAATACTAAATAAAGTAGGACTAAGCACACTTCCCTGTGGCACCCCGTTTTCCTGGATAAATATATCCGATGTTACGTTACGGGGTAATTTGACAGAGAAAGTTCTGTCCCTTAAGAAATTTGAAATAAAAACAGGTAAATTTCCTCTTAAACCATAAACATAGAGCTTCATTAGTATACCGTGTCGCCAGGTCATGTCATAGGCTTTATGGATGTCCAAGAACACCCCTATCATGAATTCTTTATTGGCAAATGCCTCTGCAATACAATGCTCCAAATTCATTAAATGATCTAGTGAAATTCTGTATTTACGGAAGCCACATTGCTGATCAATTTGTACAATGCTAACATCTTAATCAGGTTGTCCTGATTAAGATGCTGGATCATACTGTACGTGATGGTGTCTGGTCCAGGGCTGGTGTCTTTACAGGATTTAAGGGCAAGGAGCAGTTCATCTAGCGTAAACTCTTGGTTGTACGGGGAGTCTACGTCTTCTGTGGCAAAGTCTAATATCTGTAGCTCAGCCGTGCGTTTATGATGTTGGAAACGCGGGTCATAATTGGCTGAGCTACTTACATGAGAAAAACTCCTGGCGAGGATGTTAGCAACGTCCACGGGCTCGTCATAGATGTTATTATTTACTTGCAAGGTGGTAATGGGGAAATATGGGCCTTTATTATTTAATATTCTTATGGTGGACCAGACTTTACGTAATGGTGTTGTACGAGTCACCGTGCCAGGAGTCACGTTTGGCCCTTCTTATTATTCTCCTTGCCTCAGCCCGTGCCTGCTTGTATGCAATAAAATTTTTCTCAGTGGGCTGACTATCAAAAATCCTGTATCTCCTATTGCGTTTTCTTAAAGCTTGTTGGCAACCCGGCGTCCACCAATGTGCTCTATGCTTCGCATGAACTGTAGAAGTCTTGGGAATAGCAGCCTCAGCTGCATGTAATATGGATTGGGTTATATTTTCGACCTTAACATCTATGGTCTCCCCAGATATATCTGAATTGGCGATCCTTGAGAAGGATCCCCAATCTGCTTTCTTATAGTTAAATTTTGGAAGTGGAGGGCCCAAAATGATGTCGCGTGTATAAGAAAGACAGATGGGTAAATGATCACTTCCCAAGGAGTCGTCGTAAAGGTCCCATGAGAGATCTTGATGTATACCAGGGGAGGCCAAAGATAAGTCAATGGCCGAAAAGTTACCAGTACGATCATCTACAAGAGTCGCTCTACCATCGTTCAGAAGACAGAGGTTGGACTGTAGTATTAGGTCGGCTACTTGCTCCCCACGACCATCAATCCTCAAGCTACCCCATTGATAGTGATGGGCGTTAAAATCGCCCAACACTAACTTATTTGCAGGCAGATGTTCCACTAGTGAATTTAAAGCATCACTTTCAATGGGGCCATGTGGAGGACAGTACAGAGAGCAAATAGACAGATACGTGTTATTAAATTTTACTCTGCACGTGACAGCTTCCAGAGTAGAATTTAGAATCACTTCCGTTTGTGGGTGTGATTTGTGTGTGTAAATGGCAACTCCGTGACCTTCATATCTTCTGTACGAGTGGTAGTGTTTGAACTGTGGAGGATCAGGATGATCCTCCAGGCGCGTCTCCTGTAAACAAACAACGTCTGGCCTGTGTATAGAAAGCAAGATTGCTATATCTTGTAACTTATTCCCAATACCTCTACAATTCCACTGTAATACAGTGAAAGCGACGGTTTAAGATTTTCGTTGGGGGCCAGTGTGCTTTGTCTTTTTTTGTCTCCCGCCGGCAGGCGAGCGACTACCGGGGGACCTATCCCGGTGCTTGTTCACGGAAACCTCCATATTATCGTCAATTACGAGGTTCCCTGACCCCCCCGAGGAAGAGCTAACCTTCCTCTCCCTCGCTGGAGTGGGAACTGGAAGAACGTGAGGACGAGACTTTGTGAGGGTGGTCATGTTACTTTTACTAGACTTGTCGGGTTTCGCTTTAGGCAGTACTGATGGAGAGGCAGCAGCAGCCTGAGAGTACGTTGAAGCCTTAGGGATGTCAGTGAGAGAGTTGGAGCGGACAGGAGGTCGAGATGGAGATGTACTGTGAGTGGCAGTAGGGAGAAGGACAGGATCAGTCTGTGTCTCTACAGAGCACATCACAGGACGGGACATTACCGCCGAAGCATAGGACCTATTCGGCGTGGGAGTTGCATGCAACTCCTTCACCTTTTTCCTAGCTTCGTAGTAGGAAATGCCCTCTGTTGCCTTCACTGTGCAGACCTCCTTCTCCTCCTTCCACTTGGGACAATCCCTAGAGGAAGTGGAGTGAGCGCCCTTGCAGTGGAAGCAACAGACCGTCTCAGATGTGCAGTGTTCCGCATCATGACCCTGGCTTGCACACTTGCCACACACTGGCTGGGAAGCCCGACAAGTCTTTGAACCATGCCCATACATCTGGCATTTCAAGCAACGGAAAGGGTTGGGAATATATGGCCGCACATGAACAATTTCATAACCAATTTTTACTTGGCTAGGCAGTGACACTTTACCGAAAGTTAAAACAATGGTTGCTGTCTTCGTCTTGACACCTTCCAAATATCTTGTTATGAAGTGGGCATCGATTACATCTTGCTGAGCAAGTTCCTCTATGATCTCTTCCTCACTCATCACCATGAGATCCCTGCAAGTGATGACACCCTTGCAGGAATTCATGGAAGTTGGGGTCTTGGCTTCGACATCATAAATATGAAACTTGCGCAGCTTCAGCAAGTCCTTAACCTGGGAAGAATTGCAAATCTTTACAAGGAGGTCTCCGTTCGCAAGTTCTTTGACTTGTTCCACCTCCCCAGCACAGCCATCAATAACCTTCTTAATCATGAAGGGATTGAGACTGCTCAAGGGAATGGAACCTAGAGCATGAATGGTGACAAACTCCGCGTTTTTTACGTCGACGTCACGAGGCAAACGAGTCTGGGGCCGTTCTGTCTGGGGTGTCTGTCCGTGTAGTAGTCGGGGGTCGGTCAGGACTACCTCCCCCCCTGAGGGGGGGGGAGGCAGTAGGGGCGTCCTCCATAGTAACCACTCCCCCCTAGCGGGGGAAGTGGGAAGAAGGAGAGAAAACGATCAAGGGACAAACAACCGGGGACCACACACCTAAGTCTGAGGTTGCCCTCTCAAACCACTCCAGGGAGGTCCGACCGTGTTTCTTCACGCCCCAGAGCGATCAGTGGGGGGGACCCTCCGTGGGCGATAAGCAAAGGTAAACTCAGTTTATTGGAACAGACACCTACTGTTCAAGACTAACAGGGAGGGGAAGTAACTGAGTACTAGCTAAACCTAAGCGTCACCAGAAGGGTGAAAAAAAAGAAGCTAATGCCGGTGAGGCAGCCCTGAATGCTAGAGAAGAGCGCAGCGAAAAACACGTCCACACTCTCCACGACCATGCATCAAAGTCCCAACTCAGGATTTTTGTTTTTTTTTGTTTTTTTTTTGTTTGCCTATCGACCATTGAGGCCGGAGCCCCTGGTCATTAAGGCAAATTATATATATGTATATATATTTACACATATATACATGAACATATATATATACATACATACATACATACACACACCCATGCATATGAACATACACACTTTCATGCACACGTACATATATATATAATAAGTTTTATTTTATTATTTTTTTGTAATTTTATTTTTATCTTTTTTATTTTATTTTTTTTTTTATTTTTTTTTAACCTTATATTACTTATAAACTAAAATACCTAATGTAAAGACCCTAAAACTAATCACCTAACAGACAAATCGCTAACCTATACTAAATCCTACAGAGACAAATAGCTAGACCTACACTAATGGTAAAAATACCTCGACTAACAGAACACCATCGACTGCAGATATGTAATGCCTTTCTACATGGCATACCTGCACTCATCACCTGGTGACTGTCAGTCGAGGCACAACCTAATATAGGGGACATCAATATATGAAAGGGAACCAGACGAGTCAGGAACATTTCCATATACGTCAGCTGTCGTCCCTAATTAGAATAACTTAAGCCAGATAAGATAATGTATTTACATAATTTGTACAAAAAGTGAAGAACCTCGGCCAGCAGACCACCATCGACTGCAAGTGCCCAATACCTTTCTATATTGCACACTTGCACTCATCAGCTGGTGACTGTTAGTCGAGGAACTTGGCTTAATGTAGGGGACATCTATATTAGAAATAGATCAGTGGGAGGAGGAACTATTTCAAATATGTCAACTGTCAACCCTAATTAATATTACAATATATACATATTTACTGTTGATAAAAACCACAACCACACAGTAAAAAAGTCACATCACTCTGATCAGTCCGGTCTCTCTCAAGAAAGCCATCAATTTATCAGTCATAACAATGTCCCCATCACCCCCCTCAACTCAGGAAGTCCCAGCCCGGCTTATATTAACTCAGGAAAGCAAGAAGGGTAACTCAGAGAAGCAAGAAACGCAACTCAATGAAGCTGGAGGGCAGAACAGAAACTCAAGGTTGAAACCGAGAACAAATACAGGAAGGTGGTTCGAAACAGCTCTTAAACTATCGACACACAGCTGGGCCAGACTGTTTCCTACGATCTGATATTTATAAACTCTTCACAGAATGCTAAGCATGGTACTAACGAATGAATATTAAAGATTCTGAATATTACATATGAATATAAGCAATGTATATCTGTCACACGTAACAATATATATATATATATATATATATATATATATATATATATAAAACCGGGGTTTCTGGCAGGGTTAAGTGTCTCCCAGATTCCTCTATCCAAAATCACTTAATCATGGCAGTTGTTTCTGAGAGCCTAGGAGGGCCCAATACCTGCTCAGGGCCCCAACCAAATGGGCAGACTCGCGTGGCCATGTGGAATGTGAGAGGTGTGAATGAGGAAAGCAAGAGAGTGGAAGTGGTGAATGTGTTCAAGAGTGCAAGATATGCTGTGATGGCATTGTGTGAAACGAAGATGAAAGGGTGTGAAGTGGAGGAGTGGGAGGGTGTGAAATGTGTAAGATCGGGAATGAATGGGCAAGGAAGATGCAAGGAAGGAGTTGCTTTGTTGATGAATGAGGTGTGGCAGAGTGGAATGAGAGACTACAAATGTGTTTGCTTTAGATGTATGCATGTAAAGTTCAAGTTTGAGAAGGTGAAAGTGGCAGTGATTGTAGCATATGCACCATGTGAGGACAGGAGTGAGAGAGAGAAAAACAGGTTTTGGGATGAGCTGGGTGAAGTAGTGGGAGAAATGCCCAGGAGCTATAAAGTGATTGTGATGGGGGATATGAATGGAAGAGTAGGCACTGGTCCTGAGGATGACATAATGGGTTGCTATGGAGTACCAGGAGAAAAATAATAGGAATTGACTAAAGGATATGTGTCAGGAGAGGAGGTTGTTCATTTGTAACTCGTATTTCAAACACAGAGATGCACATAAATATACGTGGTATAGAGGGAACGGGGATCGTGTTTGAAAGAAGCCTGACTGATTACGTGCTCGTAAAGAGGTCGATGATGGGGATGGTTGCTGATACGAGGGCTGTGAGAGGACGATGTGGAGGTCTGTCAGATCATATGATTGTGGTATGCAAGATCAAGCTGAAAGGAGTGAGGTGGATCAGGAGAGAGAGAAGCAGTCAGGGAGAAAGACTGAAGTTGAGAAGCTGAGGATCAAAGAAATGGCAGATGAATACAGGACCAAAGTAGAGGACGAGTTAGAATTACTGAATTGGAATGAAATGGATATGGACAGACTGTTGAATGCATATAGGGATTGCTTAGTTAGGAATGCTAAAACGGTATGTGGTGTGGCAAGAGTAACAACATAGAAGAAAGGTATGGCATGGTGGGATGAGGAGGTAAAGAGAGCGGTGGAGGAAAAGAGGAAGAAGTGGCTAAAGTGGTTACAGGATAGGGGTTCAGTTGAAATAAGAACTGAATATGTTGAGAGCAAGAAGCACGTAAAGAGACTAGTGAAGAGGAAAAAGAAGGAGATAAATGAGGATCTAGGAAGAAAAATGAATGCGAACTACTCTGAAAATAGAAAGTTATTCTGGAAAGAGGTGCGGAAATGTAGAAGTGAAAGTGGTAAGAAATGGGATGGTGTGAAGGATGCAGGTGGTAGATTATTAACCCATGGAGATGAGTAAGTACCAGATGGAAAGAATATTTTGAAAGCCTGATGCATGGGGATAGAGAGAGCAGAGCAGCTGTAAACATGATTGGTTTTGGGGGTGTGCAGAGAAGGAATGCAGTGCCAGGAGACGTGACACTCGCACAGGTGAAGAGTGCTGTGAAGCGGCTGAAAAATGGGAAAGCAGCTGGGGTTGATGAGGTGTATGCAGAGATGCTTAAATGTAGTGGAGAGAATGGAATGAAGTACTTGTTGGAGATATGTAAGAAGGCATGGTTGAGTGAAACTGTGTCTGCCGAGTGGAAAAAGGCTGTGATTGTACCCCTGTACAAAAATAAAGGTGAATGAAGTGAGGTCAAGAATTATCGTGGCAAAAGCTTACTGAGTGTGGTAGGGAAGGTATATGGAAGAGTTATTATAGAGAAAGTAAGAGAGATATCAGAAGTCCTAGTGAGTGATGAACAGGGTGGCTTTAGGAGTGGCAGAGGATGTGTGGACCAAATATTTGCAGTGAGACAGATAGTAGAGAAGGCTTGTGAGAAGGACCATAAGGTGTTTATGGCATTCATGGATCTGGAAAAAGCATATGACAAAGTGGACAGAGAAGGATTGTGGAAAATTTTGCGCATGTACGGTGTAGAGGGTAAGCTGTTAGGTGCCGTCAAGAGTTTTTATGATGGTAGTGAAGCATGTGTCAGGGTTAATGGGCATCTAAGTGAATGGATGGTTCACAATCAATGTGGGCATGTGACAAGGTTGTGTGATGTCCCCATGGTTGTTCAATGTATATATGGATGGGGTGATGAGAGAAATGAAAACACGAGTAATGGAGAGAGGGATGGCATTGGTAATGAATGGTGATGGATGGAATATCTCAAATTTGTTGTATGCTGATGATGCAGTACTGCTTGCAAGTACCGGACAAGAACTTGGTAGGCTAGTGCAGAGTTTTGCTGATGTCTGTAAGCGTTGTTCCTTGAGGGTAAATGTAGAAAAGAGTAAAGTGATGGTTGTTGAGAGAGAAGGTGACTCCCAGTGCAATGTAACAGTGAATGGAGAGAGACTGGAATTGGTGAGAGAGTTCAAATACCTGGGTACAGTGATAGAAAAGAGAGGAAAATGTGCAAAAGAAGTTGAAAGTAGAGTGACACAAGGAAGAAAAGTAGCTGGTGCAATGAAGGCCTTGATAAGAAACAGAGGCTTGAGTGTTGCAGCTGCACGAGGCTTACATGAAGGAGTGTTAGTGCCAACTTTAACATATGGATGTGAGACTATGGTGTGGCATGAAAATGAAAAGTCAAGAGCAAGAGCCGTGGAGATAGGACTGCTGAGGAATGTATGTGGAGTACAGAGGGTGGATAGGATACGAAATAATGTGGTTCGTGAAAGATGCGGAGTGAGGAAGTCGGTGGACACTAGAATTGAAGAGAGTGTACTGAGATGGTATGGTCATGTGGAGAGAATGGATAACAAGAGTGGTGAAGAAGGTATATCTGAGCGAATTCGAAGGAGGGAGGAGGCGAGGTAGGCTAAGGAGAAGGTGGAGAGATATGGTGGATGAATGTGTAAGGACGAGAGGTTTGGAAGTCGATGAGGCTAGGGAACTGACAGGAGATCGAGCTGGCTGGATGAATTTTGTGAGATGTGCATAATCAGGGATTTTTGGCACCCCTTTTTAACGTGGCAGCGTCTGGATTGACGTATCTGTCGGATACGATATGTGAAGCTACAGAACGTGGTGAATGTTTTTGGCGTATCAGATAGAGCCAAGATTCCGGGGGCTTGAATGATAAGTGAATGGAAACGTGGCCCATTGGACTGGGCAATTTTGGGTTGTCTGGACATTGCTACTCCTCACCCTGCCCTTGGGTGGGAAAGGAGGTCCGGATGATGATGATAATATATATATATATATATATATATATATATATATATATATATATATATATATATATATATATATATATATATATATATATATATATTGTTACGTAACAGAGAAAGATAATGTACACTTTAAGTGAGAATACTAAAAATCACTACTGTCTCGTAAAGTTCCAGGTTCAAAACAAAAGAGTTAGGTAAAATTACAAGTTAAAGTTTAATGCTCAAACTAACAACAAAACATTCAGGACTCATAAGGATAATGTAATGGCAAAAACAGGTTAAATATATGGTTAACTGCAATAGCCTCTATTAACACGAAATTAGCAAGTGTAAATTTATCTAAGTCAGCCCTGTTAAAATGAGATACCAGATAATACTCAGTGAATGCAAGATATATTATTACAGATACAAAATATTATTAATGATGGCTGACAATAAGAACCTTACACGAATTACAAAAAACTCACTAGGCCCACAAATTAGCACCTTACGCTACACAGTACAAGAAAAAATGTAACAACAGATATACTCAAATTACACAGCTGCTAGATGGTTGGAGACTTCCTGAGCACTCACAATAATAACAACTGTACAGGGGAGGACAGAGATGTGAACAAAATGAGGAGTAGATCTAAGTGGCAATAATGCAGAGACTGAGCTCATTTTATAGGGGCCAGCAGAGCTTGATACAACTTGTAAGAAGGACGCGCAAATGAAGCCATAGGGGACAAAGAGTTGACAATCCTGCTCTGAACAACAGAAAAAACGACTTACTCTACTATAACGGTAGAAGGGGGAGTGAGGTAGAACACGCTCGTGATCAAACATGCAGCATACTGTACGTTAGAATTACACAAAGGATGATGAAATCATAGGCTATGTAACACCTCCCCACAAAGAAAAAGAAATTTACAAAGGAAATTTCTTATTACTCTAAAACAATCTGTCTAAAGTCTAGATAACCAATCTGCAAAACATTTTCTTTCCCCTTCACATGTTGTATGTCTAATGAATACTCCTGAAGATGAAGACTCCATCTTGTCAATCTCTGATTTTTATCTTTAAACTTACTAAGGAATTTCAGTGGGTTATGATCGGTATAAATGACTATGGGGTCAAAACCAGAACACAAATAAAATGAAAAATGCTGTAAACCCAAAATCAAGGCCAAAAGCTCTTTCTCAATAGTTGAGTAGTTCTTTTGAGGTGGAGTGAACTTCTTACTGTAATAAGATACAGGGTGTTCAATACCCTGATCATCCTCTTGCAGCAAAACAGCCCCAGCTCCTGTATCACTTGCGTCAACAGCCATCTTAAAAGGCTTAGCAAAATTTGGAGTAGCGAGCACTGCCTGACTTAATAGGATAGCTTTAAGTTTGTTGAAAGAGGATTCACAGTTATCGGTCCAGACAAATTTAACTCCCTTTTTCAGTAGGTCTGTAAGTGGTGATACAAGAATTGAAAAGTTAAGAACAAATCTCCGGTAATAACCTACCATTCCCAAAAATCTTTGTAGCTCTTTCCTACTTTTAGGTCTGGGAAGATCACTTATAACCTGAACCTTAGCTGCTGGTGGTGCAACAAGTCCATCACCAATTACGTACCCAAGGTACTGAACTTTAGCTTGACCAAACTCACACTTTGATAAATTAGCTACAAGATTAACCTGAACCAAACGCTCAAGAAATTTACTGACATGTCATAGATGATCTTTCCAGTTGTCACTGAAGATTAATACATCATCAATATAAACAACACACCCTGCCAAACCCTCTGTTACAACATTCATGAGCTTCTGAAATGTGGCTGGTGCATTCTTCATACCATATGGCATTACAGAACATGCAAAAGTCTTTCCTAGTGTTACAAAACATGAGATCTCCCTAGCACGTTCAGTCATAGGTACTTGCCAGTATCTCTTTAACAAATCAAATTTACTTATGTGCCTAGCCTTTCCGATCTTGTCTATGCAATCTTCCACACGAGGGAGAGGGTAAGTGTGTGTTTTGGTTTTCTGATTAACACGTCTGTAGTCAATGCAAAGCCGCTGTGACCCACCTGGCTTAGGGACTAGAGTGACAAGAGAACTCCACTCGCTCTGACAGGGCTCAATCATCTTATGGTCCAACAGGTAGCCAAGCTCCTTCTGGATGAGAGGAACTTTCACTGGGTTCACACGGTAAGGAGGCAGTTTAATTGGCTTTGCGTCTCCAACATCGACATCATGCATCAACACAGTGGTTCTTCCTGGAGTGGCACGGAACACTTGCGGGTACTCCTGCAGTAATGCCGAAAACTCCTGCCTTTCCTCGGGAGGTAGATGAGAAAGCTTAGTCTGGAGATCATTCATGATATCAGGATTCTTCCCCAAACTATCACTCAGGCTCATACTGCTTGGGAGAGCTTCACTTGCAGACTCGGGTGGAACAGCTACAGTGCAGACTGGATTATTTTCGTCCCGCCTGTGATATAACTTTAGCATGTTGATGTGACAAAGTTGCTTGTTCTTTCTACGATCTGGTGTGGCGATGACATAGTTGACATCACTGAGTTTCTTCTCCACGAAATAAGGACCACTAAACCGGTAGAAGAATCAAAACCTGATCTCCTGGCTGAAAGTGGCGTAACCTGGACTTCTTATCATACCAAGTTTTCATCTTCTCCTGAGCAGCTCCTAAATTCTCTCTCGCCAGCTGTAAAGCAGTGGACAGCCGTTCTTTGAACTTCATCACATACTCCAGCAGGTTGACGTCATCTTCCTCCGACAGCCAGCATTCCTTGAGTAGCTTAAGGGGTCCTCTTACTTCATGGCCAAACAGTAGTTCAAAGGGTGAGAAGCCCATTGATTCATTTGGAGATTCTCTTGCGGCAAATACAACGAATGGAAGACCTTTATCCCAGTCTTTCTGATGTTCCAAACAGTATTTCTTGAGCATCGATTTGAGTGTTTGATGATATCTCTCCAACGCTCCTTGGGTCTGGGGATGGTAAGCTGAAGACGTGATCTGGGTGATGCCGAACTCTTTCAGAGACTGCTTGAAAACATTTGACATGAAATTACTTCCCCGGTCTGACTGTACCTCCTTGGGCAGACCAAACTTTGTGAAGAACCCTAGCATTTCCTTAACCACGTTCTTTGCTGAGATATTTCTAAGTGGAATGGCTTCACGATAACGAGTAGCCATATCAATCAGGGTCAACACATAAGTAAATCCTGAAGAAGTCTTAGGAAGAGGGCCCACAATATCCACCAACACACTGGTGAAAGGCGCCTCAAAAGGAGGAATGGGAACTAGAGGTGCAACCTTTTCGGTCTTATTACACGTCCCCACAACTTGACAGGTGTGACAAGACTTACAATACCAGGAAACATCTCTGAAGATACCTGGCCAGTAGAAGTGTTTCAAAATGCGTGCCACAGTCTTCCTCACTCCAAGGTGTCCTGCCAAACTGGAATCATGAGCCACTCTAATGATATCCTGCCTACAAACACGAGGGATGACAACTTGATGTACAACCTCCCATTCACAGTCGGCTGATGCTGTTGGGGGTCTCCACTTCCTCATAAGTACTCCTGACTTTATATAATAACAAGTAGAAGCACTGGCTGACTCTTCCTCATTGGAACCAGAGTTAGCTAGACCTTTCAACTCAGGGTCATCAACCTGGAACTCAACCAACTCTTGACGAGACAAATTATCAACACTACTGGGTACTGCCTCATCTGGTGAGTGGTCCAAATTAGCAAGAAAAGTGTCAGCTCGGATAACATCATCATAATCATTATCCTCTAAGTCACCAGTAACTTTAGACTTAGCCCTAGTGACAGCACATGCAGGGAACACATCAGGGACATCACAATCCTGGGCCGCAGCCACTGGCTCACTAGACAACTGAGGAGCTGGACACACTTGACTTCCACCAATATCATTTCCAAGTAAGAAAGTTACACCTGACATTGGGAGTGTCTCAACCAACCCAACCATAACTGAACCATTAACAAAACCAGACTCTAAATTCACTCTGCACAGAGGGACAGAGAAGTAATTATTCCCTACACTTTGTAGGATTACAGTTTCATCAGAGGAATTAATATTAGAGCCTAGAACACTGGTCAGAATAAGGGATTGGCAAGCACCTGTATCACGATATATTTTAACTGATTTCCTGTTATTACTGTCCAGAGGACTGACAAAACCATCAGACAGGAAATTAGCACATGAACTCTTGAGAGTGTCACCCACGTTACTGCTCAAAAGAGGAGCTCCATCATGAGAATATAATTTACCCCTTAAAGCAGGTTCAGTTAACTCAGTTAAAGAATTCTGGGAACTCTCAAGAGTGGACACAAGACCAATTGACTGAATTTTTAAAGACTCCTTTTTGTTCACATCACTCTGTCTCCTGAAACATTTCTCCGTAGTATGACCAAGCTTACTACAATAAGTACATTTACTTTTCTGAAATCTAGAGGTGAAGCTGGTATTTACTTCCTGAGAAACATCATCTTTATTCTCTTTCCTGTTACCTGTACTCTGAGTAGAGGGAACGTACTTACTCTCAGCTTTTCTTTTTTCTCTAGAATATCTCTTGTGAGTGAGAACATATTCATCAGCTAAAACTGCAGCATCAGACAAATTATCTATTCTTCTCTCATCAAGATATAGGCTTACATCTTTACTAATACAACTCTTGAAGTCCTCCAGCAAAATCATCTGCTTAAATTTGTCAAAATCAGATTCCACATTCTTAGAATTTAGCCACTGCTCTAACAGATCTTCTTTGATTTTTGCATACTCAACATGGGATTGCTTATCTTGCTTGTAAGTTGTTTTAAGTTTTACTCTATAGGCTTCAGGAACAAGCTCATAGGCCTTAAGAATCAAGCTCTTAACTACATCATAATTATCAGATTGATCCTGAGGCAAAGATGCATAAGTTACTTGAGCTTTACCGGTGAGAACAGTTTGAAGGAGTACTGGCCAATACTTTTTTGGCCAATTAAAACCTGTAGCTACCCTCTCAAACAACTGAAAATACTTTGTTAAATCAGATTCATTAAAAGGAGGGACAAGTTTAACATTTTTAGCCACATCAAAATCATCAGAGCTAGATGATCCAGTTCCACCTTGTTTCATGCGATACTCATGGTCTGCCTGAATCCTAGCAAGTTCAACTTGTGCGTGAAATTCAGCCTTCTTAACACGAGCCTCCTGCAGGGCTAGCTGTAACTTAGCTAATTCAATCTGCGTTTGCTCATTTGGAGGAGTTACATTAAACAAGCTTTCATTAATCATGTCAACAATTTGATCTTTAGAATGATGAGAGCGAACAACAATTCCCAATTGTTGAGCAACAAGCTTATGTTCATTCCTTGTTCTGTTTTCTACATCACACACTGTTTGCACATTTGACAAAAAATCTTTGGCTTCATCAAGTGTAGTAATAGTAGACATCATGAATAAATCACAGTCGCAAAATATCAAGCAATATCCTTATGATAATATCCTGAATATCCTGATAAGAGGTCGTCAAATTTATGTTACGGAACAGAGAAAGATAATGTACACTTTAAGTGAGAATACTAAAAATCACTACTGTCCCGTAAAGTTCCAGGTTCAAAACAAAAGAGTTAGGTAAAATTACAAGTTAAAGATTAATGCTCAAAGTAACAACAAAACATTCAGGACTCATAAGGATAATGTAATGGCAAAAACAGGTTAAATATATGGTTAACTGCAATAGCCTCTATTAACATGAAATTAGCAAGTGTAAATTTATCTAAGTCAGCCCTGTTAAAATGAGATACCAGATAATACTCAGTGAATGCAAGATATATTATTACAGATACAAAATATTATTAATGATGGCTGACAATAAGAACCTTACACGAATTACAAAAACCTCACTAGGCCCACAAATTAACACCTTACGCTACACAGTACAAGAAAAAATGCAACAACAGGTATACTCAAATTACACAGCTGCTAGATGGTCGGAGACTTCCTGAGCACTCACAAATAATAACAACTGTACAGGGGAGGACAGAGATGTGAACAAAATGAGGAGTAGATCTAAGTGGCAATAATGCAGAGACTGAGCTCATTATATAGGCGCCAGCAGAGCTTGATACAACTTGTAAGAAGGACGCGCAAATGAAGCCATAGGGGACAAAGAGTTGACAATCCTGCTCTGAACAACAGAAAGAACGACTTACTCTACTATAACGGTAAAAGGGGGAGTGAGGTAGAACACGCTCGTGATCAAACATGCAGCATACTGTACGTAAGAATTACACAAAGGATGATGAAATCATAGGCTATGTAACAATATATATATATATATATATATATATATATATATATATATATATATATATATATATATATATATAATTTATTACAGCACACACACACACACACACACACACACACACACACACACACTCACACACACACACCTCATGCTTTCGTATGCACACGCTAAAAGAGTGCAAGTAGGGCTGAACCTGTCGTTTAGGCAGAACAGCAATTAAAAAAAAAAAAAATGGTTATCGTAACGTGGGTTTCATTTACTTTCAAATTGCTGTTTACTATAAATGTACACCAAAAATTATGGCTACAGGGATCAAGTCGTCAGCCAAACTGTTTGTTCTGTTTCCTTTGACATCACTCATTTCCCCCCAGCCAGTTTGTGTTACAATTGCATACTTAAAAAAGGAAAAAAAAAAGGATATACGGAACTGCACTGGATTGAGTACATTTACAATCACATCAAAATTAATACGTCATTGTGGTATCATAACAACATTAAGCTTGGTGATGACGTGAGTGAAAAGATTAATCCAGCATGAAACTGGGATTTGGCACCCCTTTTTTAACGTGGCAGAGTCCGGATTGACTCTATCAGATACGTTTTTGTGAAGCTACACAACGAAGTTAATGTTTTTGGTGTATCCGATAGAGCCAGGATTCCAGGGGCTTGAATAATGAGTGAATGGAAGCGTGGCCAATTGGACTGGGCAAATTTGGGCTGTCTGGATATTGCTACCCCTCACTCTGCCCTACGGTGGGCGAGGAGGTCCGGATGATAATGATGATGATGAAAAACATGAGGCGTCAGAGATCTGTAAGACAAAGCAGACGATGGATGGAAGAAAAGAGGAACAACTCTCCGACCATCTGCAGATTACGGGGGAATAATCTAGGTGCCCATGCTTAAAAACGAATACATTACATAACTGGTAAGTTTCCTTGCCTCTGTATAATGATGTGTGCCCGGTTAATTGTTAAAAGGCTGCAGGATTGAATAATGATACTATAATAACCACAACAACAAGTACTATATAAAAAAAAAAAAACAATTAATCTGGCATGTATGTATGGCAACACTGTTCCTGCCGAGATTCTGATTGGCTGGAGGTCCTTGTTCGATTTCGTTGTTGCCTAACTGATGCTCTCTTTATTATCAGATATGATACTGAGTTTGTCGACAATACAGTCGTCAAAAGCAATAAGAAATCCGTTATATGCTTAAAAAACAATGAAATATTCGTAGGAAGATAGAGATATGAGTCAACAAAGTATTATAACAGTCCAAGTCAAGGTCAGCATTCGAACAATTCCATTATATCTCCGACACTCCCTAATAAAAGAGAAAATTAAGAAAACCTGCATAATCTAAGCGTTGGTATAACACACATTTAAATTATAAGATCAGCCAGCACCCTTAAATCGTGCCACAACTCTGAATAATTTAGAATTCTAACGAAAAGACGAGTTCTGCGGAGAGGGAGGTTTGAAAAAATCGCGAAAATCAAAGTAGGTTGAAGGAAAGCTATTTTATTATATCTCCTCTATTATCACAGTACGGTTTGATCTTAAAATTTAAATGTGTTACACCGATGTTTAGATTAAGCAGGTTTCCTTAATTTTCTGTTTTATTAAGGAGTGTCGAAGATATAAAGGAAATGTTCGAATACTGACCTTGACTTGGACTGTTATATCTTGTTGACTCATATCTCTATCTTCCTACTAATATTTCATTGTTGTTAAGTATATAACGGATTTCTTACTGTTTGACAATTGTATTGTCGACAAACTCAGTATCACATCTGGTAATAAAGAGAGTATCGGTTTAAGCAACAACAAAATCGAACAAACACCTCCAGCCAATCAGAATCTCGGCGGGAATAGCGTTGCTATAAATGCCTAGCCAGATTAATTGGTATGAGGTATACTACTACTACTACTAATACTATTAACGATGATGGTAATGATAATAATAATAATAATAATAATAATAATAAATACAGTAACATTTAAAGTAATATCAATTAAAGACAGCAAATAACATTACCACAAATTTGTTCTTTAGGGTTAACTCCATACGATTTTATGTAGTATATATATATATATAATATATATATATATATATATATATATATATATATATATATATAGATAGATATATATAGATATATATATATTCGTCTTGAGAAGACTAATTGTGCATTATCAACTTCAGGGTTAAACGTTACAGAGGAAACTGATGACCATGAACAAGATAAAGGTGAAACAATGCTATCCGAACGATTGTTTGGGAGTTATAGAGGGGTGGGATGGTGAGAGGGAGGGGGGGGGAGGTGAATCGCAAAGCTTGATTTAACCGACCCGATGTCGTTCTGTCTCGTCGGCAAAAGAATAGAGGATTCGATAATATGTAACAAACTCCGGCATTTGCATACCATATTCACATCATATAAGGGTGTTGAGAATTAGAATCAGCCATCTGATAAAGAAGTATACTGATGCAAAATAGATATAACAATATTTAGGAACAAAATAACTTGCCAGAAATATATGCCACCGTTTATTCATACGGTGATGTCAATAGTGCCCTTAGATTAAGGATGTGTTCATCCATCCATCCATCATCTAATCCTACGTTGCCCCATGAGGAGCGTAGGAGCCCGGGGCTAGGCAAGTTGGTCCTGGCATTTAAGATGAGAGTGACCAGCCTCACACATCCCTGAGTGGCATTACGTAAGCAATAAACCCCAACCATCCCTTGGATATAAACCTTCACCGGCTCAATCCGATTGGAGCACCGTTATTACCCACTAAACCACCAGGCGCCAAAATTTGGTAATATGGTTACCACCCAGCGTAGTAATATAGGGAAAATCAAAAATATCCTCTCACTGTCGGACAAGGCTATAATCAGTCCTAGAACCTTTCAGCTGCGTGTTTAAACACTTAATAACTCTACCATATTAGTGTCCAAAAGTGTATATCTAATCTCTCTGGAGAACTGTCTTGTTCTAATAATATATACGATCTTTCAAGTTTTTGTCCTATGGGCTGTTTGGGTCGAGGGTGTTTTAGTTAAAATACCCATACAATAATGCGATAGTACAAGTCTGAATTATAAGGGACAACATTGTCACGAATCAAATTCGCGACATTTTCCTTTTGTGAGAAACCACAAACTATTAGTGGAAAACTCACTGTGTATCGTTCAGTTAACCGCGTCTCTCTCCATTTCGATGGTATACTTTTTTGAAAACATTCGTCACTGTTTCAGAAGTGACCGTTCTAATGCACGTCATTAAGTACTCTACTGAGCGATATTATTGTTTCTTTATTGTTCGCCCCTGCTTGCCTCAACCGTTGCCCATGCCTTCTCCCGGCTGGCCTGTGCATGTATATACAATATCCTACCACACGCATCGTATTTGAATTGAGTCTTTTGTCTGTCGTGACGGAGTGAGGTTCTGTGCTCCAGTAGTGAGAGTGAGAGAGGTCATCTAGCACCCAGACTCCACTAGACTACAGTTCTCCAGGCTCCCACCCTTCCTTGGTGATACGCTACATTGACCAGTATTTCCTTTTCGTATTTTTCTAGGTTTAAGAGGTTAGCTTCTGAGTGTGCGAGTGAGTGCGATCTCATATTTTTGAATTCACTTTAAGATGTAACGTTGAATTTGTTCCTTTGTAATTAATAAATTTAACAGCTCTTTTTCTTTGAGCTTAATGTAATGTAAACTCGTGTTTCATTTCTCCAAAATTAAGCTTATTTCCCTTATAGCTCCTAGCTCGCTTAAACACTTTGCTATTCATAACTGGTACTTAGGCCAGTCTTGTTGTATTAAGCTTAAAATCCGCTGTGCCTTCTAGGAGTTAACGCATCCGCAAGAACCTGATATTATTAATAGTATTAGTTATTTATTGTCAGGGGTGAAGTCACTTTCTCCAGCGGCTAACAGTACTAATAAACAGCAATTGTGAGTAATTAGTCTCTGCTGTGTACTGTTGAGAAAGTTTGTGAATTCTCGTTCTGGGAGAGTCGAGCGAAGTGGGCCGGCTATACAGTAATCATTGCTTGACTTAGCAAGACAATTTCTTGTTCCTGCTGTTCAGTAATATTGAATATTATCATTTAATAATTGCATTTATATAAAAACCCCGTGACAAACATCAAAATTGCCTGTATTTGGTGATTCCCTTTTATTATATATTTATAAGGTTCCTTAGCCGTTACATACATACCTTACTCAATGATCCATAGAGATGTTAGTTTCTTGAATAGTCTCATTGGTTGGGGTTTAGTTTAATGGTGTGGAAACGAATTTGTTCAACGAATAACACGCTGTGATTATGAGGTGGCTATAAATAATCCCCGCTCATGGCCTAGCTGAGAATCAACTCCGGGCCTCTCCTCTGCGATTCAGAAATTCTCCTGATCCCCAGCGATAACCCCTTCCAGGATAGTTTACTTTGTAACTCCTACTTGAGAGAGAGAGAGAGAGAGAGAGAGAGAGAGAGAGAGAGAGAGGTGTGTGTGTGTGTGTGTGTGTGTGTGTGTGTTGGGGGACGGGGGTTACTCCATTAACAAGGGGCGGGGTTTCTAGTGGCGAGGGAGGAGTGCAAGGGGGGGGGGGAGGGAAAGGGAGAGATGGAGGGGATTACAGTGTTACCAGTAGAGACCTAACTCTTGTTTTCCACACCTGCGTCAGGACTTATACCCACGATAGTACAGTGCAGGTGATAATGAGGAACAGTGGTGAGTTAGATGAACGGAAGACAGTAAAATGAATGTGTGTGGGGATGAACGAATGAGGAGACCTGTGTTGGGTACGTGTTAGGCACGAGAGTGTATAGAGTTTGAGGGTGGGGACAGTTTTATCACTTCATAGTAGTATCCATGACAGATGTGCAAAAGCGATGGGAGAAGAGAGGTGTAGAAAACCAGAAGGAAGTAGTTCCTGCAGAGAGAGCAAAAAGACTGCAGGAAAAAAAAAAAAAAAAAAAAAAACAATACATGAAAGAAGTTGAACAGCAATTGGGTAGGTTTGATACGGGGCTGATGGAGGCGGCGGGAGACACGTATAAGATATTCACAGAAGTTTATCTAGCACGCTAGGTGGTATATGGGGTGAAGAGAAGACATAAGGGGATGAAAGTAACAGCATGGTGGAAAGAAGTGAAACTACCTGGGGCAGGGAATGAAGAAAGCATGTAGTGGCTGGATGTGAAGTAGTGGAATGGAGGACGATGATAGAAAAGAGTGTTATATGTGCCATATGTGCAGATGAGGAGAGAGGTGAAAAGACTACTAAGACTCCATCTGTCTATAGCCCGACGCCCTAATCCCGCAAAGGGTGGAATAGAATGCCTCCAAGTCGCTCTGTCACCCACCATTTGCCTACTCTCCCCCCAACTCAATCCCCCCTCCCTCATATTCCTCTCAACTCCATCCCTCCACCTCATCCTCGGTCTTCCCCTCCCTCTCCCTTCCTCCACCTCACCTACATACACCCACTTAGTCAGTATCTCATTCTCCATTCTCTCCACATGTCCAACCCACTTGAGTGTATTTCTCCTAATCTTCTCAACCACATCCACTTCCACCCCACAACGTTCTAAGTGAGAGTAAGAAAAGAGTGGATGAGAAGCTTGGAAGAAATCTGTGAGTAAAATGGAGGGAATGTAAGAAATGATTTCGGAAGAGAGTATAACAGGGTGATTGGGGGCGAATAATGAAAATGGCATTAGCTTGGTGGAGAAGGGAGAAAAGGTAAACAAATGGAGAGAACAATACAACGAACTGTTAATACAGATAAAGGCTGTGCAATTATAAGTGGTTGGGGAATGGCTGAGAGAAGATCAAAGGTGACTAGGCAGGAAGCGATAAGTAGGATGGAAGTATTTGAAACAAGGGAGAAAGTCAGTAGTATAAAAGTGCCCATTACTGAGCATGTGTAGAAATGGGCATGCCCTCAAGCAGTCCCCCTTCAAACCTCCCCCCTCCTCCTTCCTCCTATCCCTGCCCATTACTACGCGTGCACAGTAATGGGCATGCCCGCAAGCAATCCCCCCCCCTCCGATTATTAGGCCACACACCCTCCGTCCACACCTACGCAAGCTAATGCTTAATCATGACAGCACACACGTCCATCTCGTACTATAGCTACTGGGTAAATGATCTGGGGAAGGGAGACCAAAGTGAATAGTCTTGACTAACTTTCATATCTGGGTAGGTTTCACCTAGCGAAATAAAACAACAAACATTCGTTTTCTGGATGCTTTACCAGACGTTGACCACGGTACGATACTTTCACCAAGGCGAGTGTGCTGAGAAAAAGTATGACTTAGTCTCCCCCTTTCTCACTCTTCATTCTGTTATCTCCCTAATGTCTTCTTATCCTCTCTGTTACCACAGTCAAAATCACTATACAGCTACATTTAACACCACCACCACTATTACCTGATTTAAGGGATGTCTTTTCATATAAAGGACAAATTAAAACAAAGTGAAACATTTGAAGACATTTATTAATAATTTTCTCCTATTGCATACATCCTAATCCTGGACACATCAGGCACTGTCCATCACTCAGGTACAGTGGGTCTGTACATTTAATGCAAATATCATGGGTATCTTGCGTGAGTCACACAGTGTTTCCAAATGTTCATCTCACCACAGTTCAGCTAATGGGAATTTCGTATAGCTATGCTCCAATATGATAGCAGTCCATAGCTCACATCCCGGGCTTGTACCTAAGAAAAAAACAAAAGTCCAATAAATCACTCTTAGATACACTAAAACAAACACTTCATGAATCCCTCCCCTCAAAGATACCTTACCTGGGTCTCCCATTTTCCATAGATGTCTGTTGGACCTCACCTCTAGAGGTTTGTATATCCATCTCTAGATTATTACCAAGTACTGTCGTTCACCCACCCATCACCTATTATGGAACTGCAAGGGTTGATACTTACCAGTATGTAGTGACTGAACTCTTCAGTGAAGATTCTTGCATAGGTAAAATGCACATTTTTTGTAAGTATATTTTTTCAGACAGAAAGTGCGTCGGCAGTCAGGGAGAAGCATAGGAGAGTATTTATACACATATTTTAGTACCCGTTTATCATTTCCGACATAATTATGTTTGAGGAAGTGTTTTTTGATTATCATTATCAATCTCTTTACACCCTCTGTACATATGACATGTATGAAATATAATACATAGGTCCCGCAAACATAAGAAGAAACTTTCTGCAGGCAGTAGGGTTGTGTGCACTGTTTAAATGTTTTATGATTTTTTTTTTTTTTTTAAGTTACAAAATGTTCAGAGTACTGGTTAGGTAGAAGACCATATGAAACAAGGAAATATATAATGGGATACTTTATGAAAAAACAAATCCAGTGACCCATTTCTCCAGGTTTTGAACTGGGTAATATGATAGCGATGATAAACACAGGGTCAAGTCTGTTAGATATTTTCAAAATAAATGTATCAGTTCATCAGCTGCGACACCCGCCCTCCTCCCCAAAAATGCTTAACACAGTGTGGGGATTTTTACGAATCACAGTTTCAAGTTCTTGTTCATTTATTTTCCTTTAAGCTCTTACATCAGAATATATCTGCCGACCATTATTTTGTCTTAGTATTCCTTGAGTGTCTCCAAACATCAGCGGGACACGATTAGAGCCACTGGCTTTCTCGAATGTTATATTTATTCTCAGATTCCCTTTGTATTCAGGATCAATTGCAACTTTAACATCCTCAGGTAATAGGTCTAAAACTAAAATCATTCTTCCCTTGATATAGGCCTCATAGTTAAGTAAGTGATCTCGATTGAGACCTATAGCCATCAAGGTATAACGGTACAATGATGCGAAGTGATAAGGAAAAGAGCTTGTGAAGCTAAACAGACTTCTCCCATTGACACTGACAGCCAGCCCTGACAAAGCAGCATGAGTAATATACAAAGGATTCTTATTATACGATCCAGAAAAAGCCCCCATGTCAACTATGAACAGATACAGCTTGCTTGGAATACAGTTCCTCCAAGGGATGTCAACAGTAACTGAACTTTGATTTTGAGCAATGATGTATAATTTACTCACTTGTCTATTATATACATACTTCACAAACTAGCCTGGATCAGATAACTAAGCATTAAGTGCAACCATAGCCGCCGGCTGAGGATAAACAAGAGTAACCCAAAGTTTACACAAATCTATGTGGACCTGCATATTCCCCGCATCATGATGAGTGTTGATAATAAAACTCGGATTAACAAAATCATGTCGAATATTGACGTCAACGTTATCAAGTAAATATGCATCCAACCCATTTAAGTCCATCAATAGTGAACACATATGCAGTCCATGTTCCGTAGAGTAAGAAACCTTTTCCTCTGATCACTGAGGCCAACAAAATGGTTGTCAGTATAAGTATCTTCTATCCCACTACCATTTTCATCATGAAGTAAATAAAAAAAAATTCCAACAGTCCCTACTCTGGAGGGACTGAATGTTGTAAGCAATTTTATAATGGCTGCATAATTATACAAAGTTATTTTCATGCTGAATCCCATTTAAAAACACAGATGAAGATTTAAATATTGTATGTAACACTGTATTCACAAACACGCTCTTATCATCTTCTATGAGTACGGAAGTCCTGTCTGCTTTTGTAACTTGCAGTTTCAACTCGAGGTCCAGAGTGCTCATATCAATGAATGACCCATCAACTTTAGGTATGCGAAATTGTACATGTTTATTTTATTTTATTTTTCAAAGCCTGCATTTATGGGTAGAATATCCATATCCTGCTTTGAAGCAATTGATGATTCTATCATCTGGACTTTGTGAGGATGAGAAAACATTTCAGATATGGCAGCCGAATAATTGCTGAGAGGAGATTTTACCCCTACTCCCGAAGCAACATCAAGAGACATATTACCAGAATTAAATAACTTCTAACTAAGCTATGGTAAGTCAGACACACCCTTTTCATAACATTTCTGCAATTTCTGCCTTCGTTTTGACTTTCCTTTACATTCTCCATTCACGCTAACTCTTTGAGCGACACCCTTCTGGGCTGTAAAATCTGTTTCAGAGACTCCTTCAGATTTGCCTTGCCACTAGATACATCCTCGAGTACACCTCGTCCCACGCCCAGATCGTCAGGAACTACATTTTTCAAAAAAAAAAAAAAAAAAAAAATACTCGTTTCCCTATACCCATTAGAAAGTCAAAAATACCAGCCCCCTGTTGGTAGTACAGTATATAGAACTCCTAAAAGTACCTGTAGTTATTTCACTTCGAGCCCCTCCTCGTTTGAGAAGGAATGGGTCTTTGAATAGTAACAAGAATAATCATTATTCGTCTTTGCTAGGAGGGATTTGGGTATTACGTATCATGGTGAACAATAATGAGACTGTAAACATCTTTACCTACGTCTTAGTTGTAAAACACAGGTGACACTGTGATTATCTTCAAAGTATATTGGTCCACCATTCTGATTAGTAACTCTTAGGCCAACACTTTCTACGGTTGAACTACTAATTGTTTGTACATTACAAGATTAACACCCTTACGCATGACATCATTTGGTATGTGTATGGCATCAAGAATTTTCACAATTTGCCCCCCGAATCGTGAAGGGTTAACCAGGTCAGAGTACATAAGTAATCATTGGAACCATCAGATCTGGGTGGGTATGGACCTATAACTTTAACAGGATTGGGATTCGAGGATGAAAGACATTCCGTTTCAGTTTTTTGAAATACGGAATAACGAACTCTCGGCTCAAACCCCAGCACTCTGGCAGTTTGGGAAGCTAACCCCATTGATAACTCGGTGTATATACGATCCGCTTCAGCCGAACTACCATTTTTTTGGATGACAACCCTATCTATGTTGTAATCATAGTGTAATATCTGCTGGTAAGGGAAATCATCAGCATACATTTCTTGAACAATTACCTGAAGTTCTTTCAACATTTGATAGTTAATGGATTCGATTATAGATACGAAATTGTGAGAGCTCAAGTTGGAAACAATATCTGTTTCAGATATATAATTATAAAACTTGTAGTCTTCGTTTTCAGATCTCTTTATTCGTGCATGAAAACCAGCATCACATTCTTGATGACCATTTCTGAGACAGTAATAATTTTGGGGAGATAAGATATTACTTAACCCAACTTCATATTCATGATTTGGATCTAGTTGCAGTGGGATAATCTGATTCTGAAGGTTTGTGGTATTATCTGGGTAAACATCTCCACTTGCAATGGAAGAGACATAGAGGTATATGTCATCATAGTCTTTCGGTGACAATTATCTGTTCCCATGTAGAATACATACTATGTACCATTGTTTTATTGGTGAAAGAAACTAGTCATTTATAAATCTTGTGTTTACTTTATTAACAACTTACATACGAATTTCTATCAACCAGAAAACATAACAGTATTTAGAATTACATACTCTCACCCAGGAACATCTTACAGGCTACTATGACTAAATACTATTGGTAATCAAGAGTGGACATGCAATAGTCTTGACGTCTTAATTTTTCGAGAAAACCGGTGTTTCAGTACTTAGAATTATATGCCATTATCCAGGAATATCTTACAAACTACTGTTAGTAACCAAATCTGGGTATGTTTGGTTTGGATAAGTCTTAATTTCTTAAACAGAATTGGGGTTACAGATTTGCTAACAATGTCTATTATCCTTTAAAATCTTATCGATCAGTGGCCTCTTTTATATAGCAGCTTCCATTTCTGACTTCTTGCCGGGCAAGGAAATCTTCATATATGATTAATGTTATATATTCTTTTTTTTTTTTTTTTTTTTTAATAATACCTATTGGTTCCACTTACTCTGAGGATGCTGCAGGTCTTTTTTGCGGTCTTTGAGTTGCCCATGCTGCTGCTGCTGCATTAGTTCCTGCTGGAGGAGGGGCAGCAACATTGGATCCTCTAGCCACACCTCCTCATAGGGATGAGGCTATGGTGGAGGTTGTGGTTGTTGTCGTGGATGCTGTGGTAGTGGCTTTTGTGGTGGATGCCACTCGCGTACTCTGAGTGCGGGTGTACGATCAGAGACATTTCTCCTATCAACGACTGCAGTTTGTGTTGATACATTTACAGTAGTTTGCCAGCTTCTCAAATCAAGGCAAATATTTTAAAGCCCACGTACCCCCACCCGGACCACTTCCAGAACCCGCAGGTATATATATATTTTTTTTTAACTAAATGGGGTAGGATACATGTTAGCTCTTCAATACATAGAGCTAATTGTCCACATGTCCACTCAGAGTGTCCAGTTGATCCTAAATGTAATGATCGAAGATTATTTATTAACTCATGGGCAAACTAGTTGGTCTCTAGTTAAGAGCCAGGTCCCCAGTGGGCTACTAAATTAATGATAATGGGTCTGTTAATTTCTTTGAAAACTGTGACAGACCCAACTTTATCCTGTGATTTGACCCGGGCTCTGTTTAGATTATAAATGGGTGTTCTAGTGGAGTATAGATTAGCATTAGGGTACTTTTCAGAAATGACAGCACAAAGGCAGTAATTTCATACTCCCATTGCATTCACAATAAGACAAATGGCATTATCACTGATGTCATACTGATCGTCAGTTATTTCTTCATGTACTGTGTTTATGAAAATACCCTCAGCCTTCATCCTGACCCTTTAAGTGTGAGTGAGTGTAAAGATTGAAGTATGTTGCTGAGCTCCTGCGAGCCTCCTTGTATGGAAAGTGGTAACCAACAAAATCACTGACTCACCTCTTTCAAGGTTGTAACTGGGAGGGGAATTCCTCCTTCCTATTTTTTCCTAAGTGGGTAAATTACAAATCTTGTCGTATGGCTTGAAGATCATCCAGTAAAGACTTGGCAGACAAAAATTGGAAAGCCATCTCTCCATAGCGATGGTATTGTTGTTGATAATACTGAAGTTGAGTGTCTGTATCCTTATCATTAAGACTTAGAGTGGAAACATCTACTGTAAATCTATATCATGCTTATAGTGTTCCTCTGTTAGATTTCTGACAAGTCTGTTGTAAGTCTCAAAAAAGGCGTTGATAATCGTGGCTTTATGTCTAGCGAGAGCATGGCCAAACGTATTTCCCTTAATCGATCATGGACTTGCAAACCTCTCCCACAGACATCCATACTGCTCGAGATCTCAAGGCAGACTGTTCTTCCAGGCTGAAATGAATGACTCAATATGGGTCCCACCTCTTAATGCTTTGCTTTATTTTTTATGATGTGATGTGGGCCCACCCTCAAATAGTTTTTTCTTTGCCTTTGGATTCTTAATACAAGCCTCGGGTAAATCTACAAGTTTCACCAAAGTTCATAAGTCAGTTATTTTACCTGAATCAAATGTGTTGTTTCGAGTTACCCAGTACTGAAATACGTATATAACATTAATGTTGCGAATTGGAGACGTCAAATTACCCATATTATCCCAGTGTACTAAAGGATGTTGTTGTAAATATGATAAGATACCAAAAGCATACTGATGGACTTCTGGTTTGAGTAGTATTTTGATTGTGTCCTCGAGTGAGTGACAAAGTTCTGTACTTGAAGGCCGACTGGGTGCAGTCACTTGGGAGGATTTAGGATGAACAGTTTCCTGGGGTCTTTGAATGGCAAATGCATAAAGGATGGTTTCCACTTGAAATATTGGTACTAGGCAGAATTCTATGACTGTCATTATTTAAGAAGACTCCCTAACACAGTAGTGGCTATGGGTAGCAAGATGCTTAGAATAGATCCTCCAGTAGCGGAGGTAAGGATCAGCCTCTTTCTTTTTAAAAGTATTTGTTTCAAGGCAATCTCTCGATTTACAGACTGGTGTGGAGGAAGCTTCCTCATTACCTTCCTATTTCTTGTCATGTATTTCTTCAAGAAATTTCCGAATACCTCTGATAAGCAGTTAAACTCTGGTTTGCAACTCTTGGAAATTAATATTCCTCCCAAGGATTGGCTTGGTTTCTTTCAGAAACTGAATAAATTCAAGATGGTGGGAGATCAATAGTTTTCTGGATCTCCGAGGCATCTATCCACTCATTAAAGCGATCTAGATATGATTTCCAGTGAATATATTACTGCAAAGAGCCGTCTTTCTTTTTCCGTTCCTTCAATATTTCAATGTGGTAGGTTTCTGGAGCTAAAGTAGGAATTGCTTCTTCCCCCTTGATTGCTTCTCCATCCCAGTCTTCCAGTTCATAGGTATAAACTCCTGACTTACTCCTGTGTATTTTAATAATGCGAAATATCTCTTCTGTATTCTGTACGGTAAATCTTTTTACAAAGCTCTTACTTCTGGAGGAAGCCACTATTCATATTAAGTCCCCTACAGCCAAGTCTGAATTAACTGGTTTGTAACGTTTGATGGGCTTTTTATACATTATATAATGTAAACTGCTTTCGTCCATCACTGGGATCTGTTAGCTTGTGAATTCACTAGGTGTCTTGTCTTTCATGTCTCGGTGTGGGGTGAGATTGTAAGTGCATACCAACGTACTTAGTATGGGTAGGTAGTTTAAAGTGTTGTATGCAGTTAAAATATCGATTAATTTTGTGCATCAGCTCTTATCGCACGCTCACAGAGGCTAGCCTTTGTCTCTTGTGAGTAAACACTATACAGAGTACTATTCTTCCTCTTCAAGTAAGATTCTAGCGTTTTGTTATAAAATTCTGTCCCCCTGTCTGTGAATATTCTTCAGAAATCCTGTATTCTGGTTTACTTAGTATGATTGAAAGAGCGTTCGTTACAGTAGCCCCAGTTTTTCATGGAGTGGGATAGACAAACAAGAGACATGAGATGATATCTGCACATACCAGTAAATATTGTACACCGTTATTTTCCTTCTGTAAGTGCCTCAATTCAGCCAGGTCATGTCAGAATAATGCGGGGTTCTGCCGCTACAATGTTTCGTGGGAGGAATCTTTTTGTTTGTAATTTATGCAGAGTATAAGCTCTAGAACCTTTTAATATCTCTTCACGTCTGTTTTAGTCACTAGAGTGTTTATTTTTTGGGCAGCCCGATATAGGTTTTCAGTACTACATAAAGATGCAGGAGATGTAGGATCATAACATATGTTTCGAAGTATGCTATTAATTTCCATAGGTATAGACGACTTCACAAGGAGGCTCTCCAACAATGTTCAGCCTAAATTGCAGTTGGAGGGAGTATTTATAGATAAGACAATTAGTCTATCTATCTGTTGCCAGACGCCTTAATCCCATAAGGGGTGGCAACAAACAAATCGCCTCCACGTCGCCCTGTCCCCTGCCATTTCACTGCCCTGCTCCCAACTCACACCCCTTTCTCTCATATATACACTCTCCTCGTCAGTCTCTCACTGTTCATCCTCTCCACATGGCAAACCACCTCAGTGTGTTTCTCCTAATACTTCCTATCACATCCACATCCACACCACAACGCTCCTTCACATCCTCATTTGTCAGTTTGTCCCTCCATGTGACTCCACATGCTCCTGTCAAATAACTCATTTCCACTGCACTCACTCTTGACTTCTGTCCCTCCAGCAACATCCAAGCTTCATTTCCATACGTTAGAGTTAATATAACAATACTGTCATGTAGTAACTTTTTCACTTCCATGTTCACTTCCTGTTTCTTCTGCTTTCATAGAACCAGCAACCTTTCTTCCTAGTCATACCCTTTCAAGCACTTCACCCTCCAAACTTCCATCCTAATTCAGCACACTACCCAAGTACTTAAACGCACTCACATTTTCCATTTCCTTATCATCCAACCTCACTGTACATTCACTGACTTACTTCTCTCGAAGACCATAACTTTACACTTCCCTATATTCACCTTTAGATCCCGTTTCTTACACACTCTCCCAAACTCATCCACCAAGCCTTGCAGCTCCCCTTCGTCTTCACTTAACAACACGGTATCATCTGCAAACAACAGTACAGGGAGTTTCCAAACACTGCCCTCTCTCATTCGGGCCACTCCAACATCCACTGCCCTACCTTGTGTCTCTTTTATAACCCCATCCATGTACAGATTGAACAACCGGGGAGACATGACACATCCCTGTTTCAACCCAACCTTCAACTAGAAAAATTCACTCAGTTCACGCACTGTAGCCTTAGCACCCTCATACATACTCTTCACAGCATTCAACAACTTCTCATCTACTCCATATATTCTTAATACGTTCCACAATTGTTGTCTATCCACCCTGTCATACGCTGTCTCCAAATCCATGAAGGCTGCATAGAACTTCTTTCCCTTCTCTAGAAATTTTTCCACTGAAGATCTAAGAATGAATATCTGATCTACACAACATCTTCCCTTCCTAAAACCTCCCTGTTCTTCTCCAACTAATTCCTCTGTTATTTCCTTAACTCTGTCAATAAGTATCCTACCATATACTTTTCCTATTACACTAAGAAGACTAATGCCCCTATGATTACAATACACTTCTTTTTTCCCTTTCCCTTTGTACAAGGATATAATTATACCTGCTTTCCAATCTTTCTGGACTCTACCTTCCTCCCAGGCCAATCTGCACATCTTCCACATCCATTCTACTGCTATCTCTTCCCCATGCTTCAGCATTTTACCACACACTCCATCAATTTCTGGGTCTTTCTCCATTTTGACTTCATTGCTTCCACAACTTCCATCCTAGTAATTTCTTCCTGTCTTCTCACCTCCCTCCTTCTCCCAACCATTCCCCAGCCACTTACACCCGCATTACTTTCATTCCCTATGTTCAACAATTCCTTAAAGTGTTCTCTCCATCTGCTCACTACTTCTCCCTTCTCCATTAGTAATCTACCATTTTTATCTTTCACTCCCCTTCTAACTTCATTGCTACCTTATCTAACTCTCTTTACCTCCTTCCAGAACATTTTCTTACAGTCCCTCCACTTTACACTCAATTTCCTTCCAAATTCCTCATCCACTCTCTTCTTACTCTCTCTTACTAATCTTCACTTCTCTCTTCCTTTCTACATATAACTCTCTCTTACACCTCTCAACTTCTTCCACACCCCTATTTCTCATCCAGTCATTGGATGCTTTCTTCTTTTGTGCCACAGCCTGTCTCACCTCTTCATTCCATCATGCTGTTCCTTGTACCCCCTTTCATCTTCTCTTCATCCCACACACCATCTCACATGCTACACATATTTCTTCTGTGAACATCTTGCACACACCTTCCACATCCCCCATCTGCTCCAATTCATATTTACCCAATCGTTCCTCCATTGTGCTTATATTTGCCTTTTTCTCATCCTCTTGTAACCTTTCCACTCTCCTTGCATCTACTCCTTCTTCCCGTCCTTCTCTTCTTCTATTTCTCTATTTTACTTGGACCTTGATTCTGACCACCACCAAGTGGTTGTCAGAAAGTCCACTCCCTCAGCTTCTATATGCTCTTGCATCCATTACACACCTTCACATCCTTTCATCCAAACACACATAATCAGTCATTGCCTTCCTTTCATTCAGTTCACCACCCACCCTTCTCATCACTCGCCATATATACCTGTGGATCATTTTGTGTCTGAAGAAGGTATTGGCTATCACCAACCCCCTCCCGGCACAAATGTCCACTAAAGCACTGCCATTCTCATCTACCTCAGCAGGCACACCCCATTCACCAACTACTCCATCCACTTTCACATTCCCTACTTTACCATTCACATCTCCAATCAAAAACACTCTCTTATTGCTTTCAAACTTTTCCATGCAGATTTCCACATTTCTCCAGAACTCTTCTCTCACTCTGCTTGCACGATCTTGCGTTGACGCATACACGCACACAATCGCACACATTTGTAGTCCCAACTTTCAATCTTACTCACATAATCCTTGAGCCAGCTGATCCATAGTCTCTTATATTCTCTTTCAATCTGTTACAACAATACACATTCCTTCATTTGCCCTCTCATTCTCACCTTCTGCTCACATATACCCCAACCATACTCCCATTCTCTCACACTCTCACCTCACCATTCAGTTTCAGTTAATCCACATACTGTACATCCACTTTCACACCCTCAAGCACCTGGACAATCTCTCTTTCACCTCATCATTTGCGCATCCCTTGCATTCCACGTTGCCATCCATATTTTGTCCTTTGTTCGGTCCTTAGTTGTCATCTTTTGGTCAGTCCTGGTTTGAGGCTTCTTGTTCCCCTTTTTAGTTAGTAGTTTTCCCGGGAGGGGGCACTAACCCTCCCCCAACCCACTTGCTGTCACGTAGGGAACACGTGTCGGTTGGTTATTAGGTTACCACCCTGCGTTGTAAATGCTTTACTGGTTTGCAAAAAATCATTTGGCTTAGCACTCAGTATAGACATACCCTAAAAACAGAGTACCACTACACTAAGTGGGTGGATGATGGGTGCCCCCACCTACCATCTAGTGAATACCCATAAAAATTTGTTTTTAAAGGCTCGCCTGTATATTTCAAGAATATCTGACACATGTTTACTAGATATCTGACGAGTTAAACATTCCACCTGACTCAAGTCACGCATTCGTAGGAGTAAAAAATGTGTGGGGATACGTCAAGAGAAAAGGGACCTCTCTTAAAAAGGTTTTGAGATATTATTACAACACTCAGGTTTGAATGATATCCCTTTGATGAAAGCTTCGGCTACATAGCCTTTAAATACAAATCATCTAATTTGAGTAGTGATTTTTCTTGGGGGCTTGACTGTGCTGAAGGGTCTGTTATATCTCTGTGCACAAAAACTTTGCAACCAATGCCTGGCTCATGTTGAAGAGGGTAATAGCTGACACCACAGATAAATATTTTTGAAAACTTTTCTGCATAGTATTTGATGAGTTTAGAGATCAGTACGTTTATTTCCTAGGTTTGAAAACCCCGCCACAATGAT
>NC_137033.1:22785114-22799639 GCF_032717465.1 Coenobita brevimanus
ATGTTTGTCATTAGTTCTCTTGAAGCGGCGAACAACAGTAGTGAAAACACCTCGGATGTTATTCTGAATGAGATGAATCAAAGACCAATCACTGATGAGTTGAACTTTCATTTTGAAGATTTCAGCCAGCTACCTATATTGAATGAAGGGAGGGAAACATAATTAATTATATCTAAATGTTATTGTTGCTGCAAAGTTCTATGCCAGTTTGTGAACGTATCAGCTAGTAGACCACAGTCTTCTTTAAGGTACAGCATGAGATAATCCTTCAGTCTAGAGCAACCTGCCATTGACTAAACTTCTGATTCATGATCATACTCTTTCTCTGAAATGCAGCTTCCATTTAATGAACTGTAAAATGCATCAATGAGTAGTAAGCTATGATCTTCAAGCCTATCAATCTTGGAATGATATTCATAAGGAAATATTTGTTTCCCAAATATTAGCATTTCTTTTAAGGATTCCTCCATTTCTTCAAGTATTTCCTTAGAGAATTTGAGAGAATTTCCAGACTGAATGTGTACCTTAGCCAAATCAACAAGACTCATTCATAAAACCATAACTATCGATAAATCTCAGCTTGCCGATATCAACCCTACAAAAGTTAAGTGCCTGTTTGCAAAAGCAAGTTAATGGGGAGGTCCTGCTTCATTTCCTTAATGAATAAGCCTAAATCATAACTCATATTATGAACAGTCGTAATTAGTCTATTAGAGTTATCTTTTATTTGTATATTACATTTCCTACACAGAGCCCCTACATAATTGTTAAATTGCTTATAGTGGAGATGAAGTTTGTGTTTGTTACTACTGTTAATAAATGCTGACTCACATAACTCACACACCATTTGCCTATGAAAGTTTCCTCCTCCTGGTCTGTTATATGGCTAGGAAATTTGTGGCAACTTAGTAACTGTTCATAAGAGTTACTTTATGAAATGTGTGAGTGCATCGGGCCCAATATATGTATATGAATCTGCTAAATTATCATCTCTATCCACAGTCATATAAGCAAATGCAGTAATGTGATTTGAAGCCCTACAGATGGATGAAGGTGATCCATATCACCTTCATCCATCTGTAGGGCTTCAAAATTGTAGAAGTACACAAAATCCTGGGACACTCTTTTCCACCAGTTTATAAATATAATGGTGGAACCTGGGTCAGGAATTACTTTTTGGGGGGGAGAAGCAAAACTGGGAGTCCGAGACCTTCTCCTTCTCAGGAGATTCCGAAAAACACACCTCATAGAAGAAGGGACCCATAGGTTGATGTTTATGTAGAAAAGCCTGAAGAAATTTTCTTAAATATTTTATCAGACAACAGTGTTTGTTGTCTATTAAATGTAAATTTAGGCTACGTTGTCCTCATACTTCTTGCTCCCTATTCTGACTATAGCCAATTCTTAGGATGTTTATACATAATGAAGTTCGAGCCATAAATATTAATAATTAATTGATTCTGGGATTCTAACTGATGAAGGGAGTACGGTACCAAGAAATCTCTTTCCCTCGAGGAAACTTCATCAGAGTACTGCATTTTTCCCATTAATCCACTCAACGCTGCATATCCCTCCATTTACAATGGGTAGAAAATAGAGGAGAGACTGACGAGGAGAGTGTACGTGAGTGAGATGGAGGGGTTGAGAGGAAGGGGAGGCCGAGGATGAGATGGAGGGATGGAAAGGAGAGGTATATGAGAGAGGGGGTGTGAGCTGGGAGCAGAACAATGAAATGGCGGGGGACAGGGCGACATGGAGGCGATTTGTTTGTGGCCACCCCTTACGAGATTAAGGCGTCTGGCAATAGATATATGGATATAAAATATCCTGTGAGCAGCCAAGCACTGTATTATACAAGCATCTTTATCTATTCCTCTTATAGGTCGAGGTTTAAATGTCTGCTTTCCTCATCTTAACTCTTGTGGGGAATTCTACATGTACACTCATTATTACTAATCTCTGACCAAAGAGTTAGCCAAAGTCGTGGCCAGGCGTAGGCTGCACAATCAGACACGCTCAACAATCGTTCCAGAAAGGTTTAATGCTTTACTGAACAGTTTTCTAAGAGTCACTGAAACACTTTCGCTTCACATATTATATTACTTTTTCAAATATTATATATGCATTTTAAGAAATAATCATGAAAGCTGGTCATAGCTGTTATTTTTAGTGTGAGTGCGTGATGCTATTTGACATTCATCTTGTGTTTTATTCTGTTCATTATTTCACTGGCCTATAGCTTCAGGCGAGCCTTTAACCGAGCTGTCAATAGGTGACAGCGGAGAAATATCCACAACTACCACTGCGGCCAGCATCAACACAACATATTCTAAGTAAGTGTGCTTTATAAAAGTTACCATATATCATTGACAACAATTTACCAGTTCCTGTTACTCTTAGCTAAATGTTTTTTTTTTTTTTTTTTCTAGTGATAGCAGGCCCCGTCACCATCCACTGGGAATGGTTGTGCTATTCCAAGCTGACGTCTTACCTGCATGCCCCTTCTGGTCAAAATTTGTGCCAGTTAATGCCGTTAATTCATAAATGATTATTATATATGATGTCAATACCATATACAGAGGCACATTCCTATTTACTTCTTGGAAATTACCCAATTGCAGATTGACTGAAGAAATGTCGGCCCCTGGCATTAAACGCAGATTACTATATTATGCAAGAGAAACCTTAAAAATATGGTAGTATCTGAGATATGAGGAGCAGAATGCTTCAAATCACCTGGTTACAGTGCTTTGCCCCGCCCAGTAATGTAGAGGCTGCGTTCGAATGTGAGGCTCGTGTGTGGTCATAACACTGTCTGCCATGAGTCTGTGGTCAGAGATCAGTAATCATCAGTGTACCTATAGAATGAGGAACGACATTTTTTATGTTTATTTCAATGGCTGATCGAGATGAGCAGAGAGTGTTGCGATGGTCTGGGCATATGGAGAGAATGGATAATGAGCGATTGGTGAAAAAGATAACTAGATCTTATGTGAGAGGTGTAAAGCTGAGAGGAAGACCACGAATAGGATGGATGGACAGTGTGAAGAGAGCGTTGGATGCAAGTGGGATGTCTGTTGAGCAAGGAACAGTGGCTGTGAGTGATAGAAATGAATGGAGAGAATTTGTGAATGAATAAATGATGACGCAGCCCTGAGGGGATGTTCTCGCGCATTTTGTCTGATCAACTGATCAGGTCAGGTGCAGGAAAGGGGATGGGTCCATTATGATGTGGCAGGGGTAAGCCAGCTCTGCTGTCGGGCCCTGCTGCGGATGTCACTGATTGCACTTTGCAGTTGACCCATGTGCAGTGTGGTGCGGAGAGGATCTGTCCGTTCTCCCCTTTGGGGCTAAGATGCGAATGAATGTGTTTGAGTGGATTGGGAATTTGTCGTCCTGTCTTGGCTACCTCCCTTTCCTTGGGGGAAGCAGCCCAAGTATATAGATAGATAGATAGATTATTTCAATGTATTTGGTGTTGTCTAAAATGAACCCACTTCCCTCAGCAACAGAGAGGGCATTTTCTATGTGATTTAATATGTACTGTTTCAACTCCTCCAGTGTTTGCCCTATAGTCTATCAATCTTCTTATCTATAGCCCGACACCCTAATCCCGGAAAGGGTGGCAGCAGACAAAACGCCTCCAAGTTGCTCTGTCACCTACCATTTGACTGCCCTCCCTCCAGCTCATTCCCCCCTCACTCATATACTTCTCAACTCCATCCCTCCACTTCATCCTCGGTCTTCTCCTCCGTCTCCCTCCCTCCACTTCACCTACATACACCCTCTTAGTCAGTCTTTCATTCTCCATTCTCTCCACATGTCCAAACCACCTCAGTGTATTTCTCCTATTCTTTCTCAACCACATTCACATCCACCCCACAATGTTCCTTCACTTCTTCATTTGCCAACCTGTCCCTCCATGTCACTCCACATGCTCCTCTCAAGTAACTCATTGCCACTGCTCTCACTCTTGGCTTGTTTCCCTCTAGCAAGGTCCATGTCTCGCTTCCATACTGCAGGGTGGGGATCACAATACTATCTTAACCCTTTCGCGCACGGATAAGTTTTTAAGTTTCCTGGGCTCTGACGCATGGGCTTTTCTCCCCTTCCCCCCAGTTGCCGCGTGCTCCAAAAATGTGTATTCTCGGCTTATTTTCACCACCCAAACATATTTATTTTGCCACAAAACCCACATATTCCTATTCGTCAATGTTTGTTCTACACGATAAGCAAAAAAAGAAACACACACCAAAAAAACACTTCCCAACATCATAAGTCGAATGTTTACCTATCAATCTCTACATATTATACCATCAATCGAAAGAGAATTTTATTAGCTTTCGAATGGGTCAGGTCCCAGTTTGATACGAGGTATGGTCTTCGAGTAATAAGCGAAAAGTAAAACCCATTTTCGATAGAAAACAACTTTTTTATTGGGGGAGGGTTTGCGAAGAACTTTTCTCAGCACCGTTATATTTTTATTTCATCATCCTATGCACAGTTTCATTCACTTTCTTCTCAGTAAAGAACGGTGATCCTAGGCCTCATGGTTATCGAGAAAAATGCAAAAAACTACAGCATATTTTGCTGCATGCTGACCCACCATTAGCCATGCTCACTTACATTATTTTCTCGTAGCGCACTAACACTTTTATGCTTGCTACCTACGCTTTCTTTGGTTTTATACCAACAGCTATTTTATATAATTACTTCTGTTTTGTTTTTCGTCCTCAGAAACCACACTTGAACACTAAACCTGTTGCTAGTAACTGAACTGAAGTACTTATTTTCGTCATTTGTGTTGAGGTAAATAACAATATATATGTATATGTAAAGATACTGATATAAATAGAGGTAAATAGATAACTAAAAAAGGAATATCACGTACTTCTCCAGTGGCAATGATCTTCCTGCAGGACCAGATCTTTTGGGAGGTGAGAGTTTTGTACTGTGTGTGTATGTGTGTGCGTGTGTGTGTGTGTGTGTGTGTGTGTGTGTGTGTGCTCCACTAGTGAAGGTATCGCTTGGTATGGTATCGGTCGAAACAATCAACCATGCAAAGCAGCACATCACATACAGGACACATGTTCCTTGTGTCTTTCCTCATCCCCAACATGAAGCACAAAGCACACCTGAGCCTCTTCTTGTCAGGGATCCTTGCCTGGTGGTGGCCCAGAGTGCCGGTCCTTCCACCCTAGAGAGCCCTCATCCAGGCTGAGCTGCTCATCGGGTGGGTACACTGACTGGAACCACTGAAAGAGGTACTCCATGACCGTGCAAACATGGATGAGCTGATCTTGGTTGTCCTGGGGAATGGCAAGCGATTTGAAGGCGTGGAAGTGCTTCATGATGGCGTTGAAGAGCCATCCACTAATCGGCCACTGGACACTAGGGTAGTCGTTCAGCACAAAGCTCCGCCAGTAGTGCCTGATGGTCGGCATGTGCAAGACTCCCATGAAAAGATATAACCCCAGGAACTTGGCCATCTCCTCTTCATTGCAGGAGAACCAGGCATCCAGCTGAATCCCCAGGAATGTGGCATACTGGTTAGTTTCCACGATGAGGTATGACAACAACTCCCATGTGAAAAAGAGCTGGAAGAACTGTGGGGGAGTTGTTGGAATATCCACCTGGATCCCTGGGGAGCCAGTGAACGGCCCGAGGTTAGGTGTGAACAGGCCACTGCTCCACCCAGGATCCTTTTCAGTGGCAGTGGTGGTGGTGGCGCAGGTCGGCTTGTTGACACCCTTCAGCCTGCCATCCAATCCTTTGGACGTCCCCCATGTCGAGGCAGCGGATCATGGCACCCTTGTCTGGGAGGAGACGCCTTGGATGAGGATGAGGACAATACAGAGGACTCTGAGGACACCAGTCCCCCCGGCCTGGCTGGCGAGGATGTCACCGTAGCATCCTGCATGGCAGAAGCGGGTGGAGGGGCCATCACAAGGAATGATGGCCTGGCTTCAAGTGACACTGGTTCGCCAAGGGGGGCAGAGGGGCCTGGAGATTGGGAGCCAACGAAGAGAGCTGTGGGACTGGCGGGTCCTAGAGGTGGGAAGGGTTCTCTGGTGAAGCTAGCTGATGATGGTGGTGTGGTTTCCTGTGATGGAAGGCAGTAGGGCAGCTCCACTTGCTGACTGGATGGTGGCAGCTCAACCTCCTCCACCCCAGAACTTTTACTCTCAATGTCGCTCTCCGCCTCAACCTCATTGAGGATCTTATGCCACTCGTGTGGTACCAACCCACGTTTCATCTTTGCAAGACTGCTGTCATTGCAGGCCAACTGGAGAATAAAATGCCGTCAGTGGGATTGAGGACCCTGTGGCTGTCCAATGCTGTGGTAGGAGTGTGAGCTGAAATAAAGGAGTCAAGATTACAGCCAGCCTAGAACATGGGTCAACACCAACACAACGCAAGGGTTCTTGATATACGTGTATGTCCTTGAAAAACATTGTCTCCTACACCTGACCTAGCGCACCGGTAGGGGCCAATAGCACGTGGTTACCTTTTTCATTTTCTTTGCACATTACACATAACCAAATCTATCATTTTTATGAGATACACAGTACATTTCACCAGCATTATGTAAATGGACGTGTTCCATAGGCCGTTACCTGTGCACTAAGGTGTAGCAGACGGTGTTTCCCTTATGAGAACACACTGCAGTAGTTCAGTCTTTCACTGTCTTTACACATAAAACATAACCCAATCTATCACTTTGTATGAGTCAAGATATTTCATTCACAGCCAGCCAAGAACTTGGCTCAACACTGGCACAACGGAAAGGTTCTTGATATACGTGTATGTCCTTGAAAAACATCGTCTTCTACACCTGACTTAGCACACAGGTAGGGGCCACTAGCACGTGGTTACCTCTTTCATTTTCTTTGCACATTACACATAATCAAATCAATCATTTTTATGAGATACAAAGTACATTTCACCAGTAACATGTAAATGGACGTGTTCCGTAGGTAGTTACCTGTGCACTAAGGTGTAGCAAACGGTGTTTCCCCTACGAGAACACACTGCATTAGGTCAGTCTTTCGCTGTCTTTACACACAAAACATAGCCAAACATATCAATACATGGGATACACAGTATATTTAACCCCCCCAAATATATATATATATATATATATATATATATATATATATATATATATATATATATATTTCGCTACCTTTGTGCTAGCTCAGGTGTACGACACACACACTTCATTACGAGCTCAGTCTTTCACGTTATTTCCACATAATACGTAGCCTAAAATATCAGTATATGAGATACGCAGTATATTTCACCAATAAAATGTAAATGCATGTCCTACGGAGGTCAGTTAGGTGGCCCATACCTGGCTTGTAAGGTGTAGCTGAAGATGATTCTAGAGGAGCATGTGGTTCACTTTCAATTTCTTTTCACATAAACAAATAACAAAATATATCACTGTGTGAGATACATAGTATATTTCACCAATAACATGTAAATGCACTTGTTCCTAACCTTGCGTTGCATGTTGCTACCTTTGTGCTAACTCAGATGTACGAGACGCACTCTTCTCTTCGAGCAATTGGGTCAGTCATTTACTGTCTTTCACATAAAACATAACCAAATCTATCATTATATGAGATAAACACTATATTACACCACAACAAGTACAAGTACATGGCCCTTACCTGTCTGCTAAGATGTACCAGATGATGTTTCCTTTACCTGAAGATGCTGCAGTGTTTATGATTTTATTTCACAATACACAATCAAAGCCATCATTTTATGACACATACAGTATATTTCATCACAACAGTACCTGAACGTGCTCTGTATGTCACATCTGCGATACCTAAGGTATCGCAGACGATATTTTCTGACGAGCACGTGGTGCAGTGTTTACGTTCATCCACACAAGCATACGATAAACAATCAATAACACTCATGCTTTATTTCACACAGAAAGCATACAGAATAAATATAACAATATGATAAAATCAAATATCCCTATAAACCTCCTCCATTTTATCCCCTCCTGACAACAGCATGCCGTGGCTGTAAAGCGTATGTGATTCCTGCCCTAGCCAATATTTCATCGCGTACACTCATTGCACTATACTCCTATCTATTGCACAATAACACTATCCACCATATATCAATATAAAACAAGGACCTCATCAACACCTTGGCAAATATTACATTCAAGACAACATCATGTCGTCAGGTGGTTTCCTGCCTCCCTCTGCCAAACGTTTCACCATGTCCTTCCTCACTGGCTATTGCACACTATACTCACCTGATTCACTGTCATTATTATTCAGTGGTTGAATACATACATTGGGTGCAGGGTAGACGGAGTGTAGTTGTTGGGACATGCCGAAAAACAGGGTAGGCCTAGCACAATCTTTGTTGGGCCAACGGCTGACAACGGCCAGGAATGATTCACCAAAACCTAATTCCCTATTGTAAACACCAAATCTAAGCACAATAGTGCCCAAAAAGTAAACACAAGCACTATTGGTACAGTGGAATATGACGTGCATCTCGGGACGGGGTTAACAGAGTATGATTTAAATGCTCAGCCACGCGCTACCTTCTCCCTCGACAGCTGATGCGGAACTAATCAACCTGGCTGGGCTGCTGAATGTCTCAAGCCCCGAGGTTGCCAAGTCATTACTTTTGACGAGAGACACGGGAACTATGACACGTCCCAAAATGATGCTGATCAGCCAAAAACTTTTTCTCTGATGAAGGTTTTTATGCTTTTATGATCACAAATGCGTCATCAAGTTTAGTTGCAGACACACCCAAATGACAAAAAAATGGTCATCGCGCGCAAAGGGATTAACTTCCATACTCACCTTCCCATTTCCCACCAATGTTTTCAGTGAACCAACACCCTTCCTTCCCTGCTGTACCCTTTCAAGCACTTCATCCCCCAAAGTTCTATCCTTACTCATCACACTACCCAAGTACTTGAATGCACTCACATTCTCCATATCCTCACCATCCAACCTCAATGTGCATTCTATGACTTCATTCCTCTCAAACACCATAACTTTACTTTTGTTTACATTAACTTTCAGATTCCTCTTCCTACACACTGTCCCAAATTCATTCACCAAACCTTGCAACTCCCATTCATCTTCACTTAACAATACTGTATCATCAGCCAACAGCAACATTGGAATTTTTCACATCTCACTCTCATTTATTACAGCCACCCCCACATCCACTGCCCTACCTTGCACCTCCTTTACAACCCCATCCATGTATATATTAAAAAGCCATGGAGTTATCACACAACCCTGTTTCAGTCCCACATTTAGATCAAAGAACTTACTCGGCTCACCATCCACTTGCACCATAGCCCTAGCTACTTCGTACATACTCTTCACAGCACTCAACAGTTTCCCCTCCACTCCATATATTCTTAATACCTTCCACATACCTTGCCTATCTATTCTGTCATAAGCTTTCTCCAAGTCCATGAAGGCAGCACACACTTTCTTTCCCCTCTCTAGATACTTCTGAACTAAACATCTGAGAACAAATATCTGATCTACACACCTTTTTCCCTTCCTAAATCCCCCATGTTCTTCTCCAAGTAGCTCCTCTGTTGTATACCTAACCCTATCAATGAGCATTTTACCATATAATTTTCTAGTCACACTAAGCAGGCAAATACTCCTATGGTTAGCACATAATTCTCTCTCCCCTTTTCCTTTGTAAATAGGAACAATTATACCTGATTTCCAGTGATCTGGAACCCTTCCCTCTTCCCAAGCCAATCTACACAACTTCCATATCCACTCCACAACAATCTCACCCCCATACTTCAACATTTCACCACACACTCCATCAATTCCTGGGGCCTTTCCCATCTTGATCTTCTTCATTGCTTCCACTACCTCCGCCCTACTAATCTCTTCCTCCCTCCTCTCATCTCTTCTTCTCCCAGCCATTCCCCAGCCACTTATACTCACACTGCTTTCACTCTTTACATTCAACAAATCCTCAAAGTGCTTCTTCCATCTCCTCAATTTCTCTCTTCTCTCCACCAACAATCTACTATTTCCATCCTTCACTCCCCTACTATTTCCCCTTTCACACTGTCTTACTTTCTTTACCTCCTTCCAAAACAATTTCTTACTCTCCCTCCATTTTACACTCAGATTCCTCCCAAACTCTTCATCCACTTTATTCTTACTCTCCCTCGCCAATCTCTTCACCTCCCTTCTCCTGTTCACATATACCTCTCTCTTCTCTCTCTCATCTTCTCCCCTACATCTACTCGCTAGCCATTCACTATATGCCTTCTTCTTTTGTTCCACAGCTCGTTTCACCTCATCATTCCACCATGCTGTCCCTTGCACACCCTTGCCTCTCCTCCTCACTCCACAAACCACCTCACACGCTGTGCCTATCTCTTCCGTGAATATCTTACATACATCTTCCCTCCCTTCCATCTGCTCTAACTCATACCTTCCCAATCTTTCTTCCACTATGCTCTTATACTCTGCGATTTTCTCATTGTCTTGCAACTTCTCCACTCTTCTCACTGGAGCTGTTTCCTCCTGCCTTCCCCTTCGTCTCTTCACCCATTTTCTTTGCAGCCTTACCTTGGCCATCACTAAGTGATGGTCCGAGATTCCATTTCCCCACCCTCTCCACACTCTTGCATCCAACACTTATTTTCTCATTCGCTCATCCACACACACGTAGTCTATCATTGCCTTTCGTTCAACAGGTTCACAGTCCATCCTCCTCATGACTCTCCATGTATACCTGTGAATCTACTTATGCCGAAGGGTGTTGGCTATTGCCAACCCCTTACCAGCTCAGATGTCCACCAAAGCACTTCCATTCCCATCTACTTCAGCTGGCACACCCCACTGACCAACCACTCCATCCACTCGTACATTCCCAACTTTGCCACTCATGTGAAAAATCAAAAGCACTCTCTCACTCTTCTCAAACTTGTCCAGACATTCTTCTACACTTGCCCAAAACTCATCTTTCACTCTTCCCACTCGGTCCTCTGTCGGCACATACGCACATACAATCGCCCAAGCTTGTATACCTACTTTCATCCCCACCCATACTTTCCTTGCACCCACTGTTCCATACTCTCTTATATTCTCCTTCCACTTCTTGCCCTGTCGGCACATATGCACATACAATCGCCCAAGCTTGTATACCTACTTTCATCCTCACCCATACATTCCTTGCACCCACTGTTCCATACTCTCTTATATTCTCCTTCCACTTCTTGCTTATCATCAGACATACTCCCTTTCTTGCCCTCTCATTCTCATTAACTCCCGCACATATACCTAAACCGTATTCCCATTCCCTCACCCTTTCACTTTTCCATTTAGTTTCACTCAATCCACATACATCCACTTTTGCATTCTCAAGCATCTGAACAATCTCTCTGTCTTTCACTTCAACATTCACTCCTCTCACATTCCATGTCCTTCGTCCGTTCCTTAGTCGTCAACGTATGGTCTGTCCTGGTCCGAGGCGCTCTATTCGCTTGTTTAGTTAGTTCTTTTTACGGGGTGGGGCACTAACCCACCACTAACCTTTTTAGTCGCCTCATACGACAAGCAGGGATACCGGGGGAGTATTCTTGAAATATGGTGAATAAAACTCGTTTAATCTATGAGTTCTGGTTGTATCTTTTCTCTAAAACAGGTTCATCTTAATACAATAGCACTAAGTATATGTAACAGTGTCTTGATTTGTATTACATTTTGTATGTTACTGAAAAATGTGTGGTTAAGAACACTACAGGGTCCTGAGTATAATCTGGTGGGCCAAATATAATTTCGTGTAGTAAGCCGTAATAAAATAGCCTTCTATTATGCTGTTCAGATGTGAATGTATCATTGTCTCTGCAGTGGAGATGTACCATTGTCTCTCTATGAAGATAACTTATGTCTCTGCAGTAGAATCTTCATCTCTTTCTCAGTGTCCCACTTGCTAGTGATGTGTTTCCAAGGTCGTACTGCTTTGGATACTCCACAGTGAACAGCATTTTTTCATTATCCTGGTTATGTTGAATATTAACAATAGAGGTATATATATTACCTCATGTACTTAAGTAAACAGGACTGTCTTATGGTGTTGTGAAATATTCACAAACTGATGCATTTCCAGGTGTGAGCTTTTGATGTTAATAGTTCACACTTTGTTACAGTGAATGCTACATATGAAAGGAAACCCAGAGTTCCTCGCTGATTGTATAAATCCTGAGTAGCTCAGTTGCCAGCTGTATGCTCCATAGGTCCTATCGAGATGTGATCAGATTGTTACAGATGCACACACTCACAAAAAAGGGACATCACTGTTCTTGCTCTTAGCCATTAATTTTGTTTATTTTTCCAACCGTGGTAATAATAGTGGTGTTAATTCTACATGTATAGTGATTTTGACTGTAGTAACCAATAAAATAACACACACACAAAAAAAAAAGAAGAGAGAGAGAGAGAAAAGAGAGGGAGGTGAAACGTGTTTTCTTGGTATTTATCACCCATGTTCATCATAGTAGTGGCTGAGATTACCCTGTTGTTGTTTATTTCACTAGGTGAAAGCTAGCCTCAAAAATTGTCAGGACTGATAAGTCATCATACTGTTACTCTCACAAAGACATCTCTTCTTCCTTAGTTATTTTTGTTTAATTATTTTTCCATTTGTGATTTTTTTTTTTTTAATGTGTTCACTCTCAAACTCAGGGAATTTCTTCTTCTATCCCAAAGTAGTCCTCCTACACCTCCACATGTGATAATAATAGTGGTGTTAATTCTAGCTGTATAGTGATCTTGATACATACAAGGTGGACTTTGTCATGTTAGAATGTTTGAGACTGACATGTGTGTGTGAAATATAGTGTTTGTTGAATATAAGAGTTTGGGCAGGTGGAAAAAAAAAAATTGTTTACTGTCCACTCCTTGTGCACATTGAATCATGCCATACTGGGCACGTGTAGTAATGGGCACTTTTATACTTCTATAGTCGAAATGGGGAAAGCCCCAGATGTTACTGGAGTGTGTGGTGAAAAGTTGACATATGAGGGAGAGATAGTGATCGAATGAATGTGAATGATGTACAGACTGACTTGGGAAGAAGGAAGAGTCCCAGAGGATTGAAAGTTTGGCATAATTCTTCCCCTATACAAAAAAGAACGTAAAGAAGAGTGTGTGGCAGTCTTAGGGGTAATTGTTTTCTCAAAATAAAAGGAAAAAACATATGGTAGGATACATATAGACAGAGGGGAACAGTAAAGGAATGAGTCGGAAAAGGACAAGGGGATTTAGGAAGAGAAGAGGTTACGAAGTTCAGATATTCGTCCTAAGATGTTTTATGGGAAAATATACTGAGAAGAGAAAGAAGTTGTATGGTGCTTTCGTGTATCTGGAAATAACACATGGCAGATTGAGTAAGGTATTTATATGGTGATGATGATGTCTGTGAAGAGTATGGATTCTAGCTCTCTTTCTTAGTGATTTTATAATGTGAGACTGAAACAGGGATGTGTCATTTGGCTGTAATGTATTTATATAGATGTAGATATTCAATATGCATAAGACACACGAGGTTTGATCAAAAAGTATCCAAATTTTGGTAAAAACACAGAATTGTTGATTTAATTAGCATATGCACTTGAAACACACTTGTGCTCTTCCATTGCTGGAAATATTCTCTAGTGTCAATTTCTGAGATCGCCAACAGTATCTTTGTCACATTTGTCTTCATCTCATTTGTGTTGTCAAATCTAGTTTAATCTTCAGTTTAGGAAATCGTTGCAGGGAGCCATGTGAGAGCAAGTCTTTACTGTGATCCTGTGTTTGCCCTAGAAGATCCTGGTTGAGATAGGATGGGAGGGTTGGAGCATTGTCTTAATTATGAGTTTGCTGATCTCATTGTTTTGTATGTGAATTCCATAGGCAAAGCAGTGAGCTTTATGTTCCGAATCTGTGTGTTCATGCTTTGTGATTTATTATTGTGACAAAGTTTCTTTCTGGGTGGTATCCATACAAAGGTGATAACACAGTTGTATTTTCATTAAGTCCATTCTGTTGTAAATTTCAATATGTTGGGAAGATATGTACACAAGAAGAAACATCCTACACTTGTGAGTGACAGGATGAGTCTATGAACATATTAGATAGCTGATTCAAGTTTCTGTCACTGAATTTTTGTCATGGTTTTACAAAGTTTGTTGTCATGATCACTTGTGAATGTTGTTAGCATATGTATATATACTTTATATTTTATATATAATATATATATATATAATTTATATATATATATACATTTGATACATATATATCATTTTTTATATATTGTTTATATTATATAAATATATTTTTATGTTGTTATATACATTTATTTTATATTATATTTAAAAAAAAAAATAAAAAATATATTTTTTTTTTTTTATTTTTTGTATATTTTTTTTTTATATTTTTATTTTTTTAATATTTTTTTTTTTTTTTTTTTTTTTTATATTTTTTTTTTTTTTTTTTTAT
>NC_137033.1:22799739-22817239 GCF_032717465.1 Coenobita brevimanus
CATATATGCAGTGAAGCAAGTGAAACACGCTGAACCTATGCAGAGGAATGGATGTAAACTGTGTTTTAAACCAGGACATTTTTGGGCTAAGTGTACAAAGTATAATGTAAAAGGGGCAAAATTAAAGAGAGCAAAGCAATTGAAGCTGTGTGTCGGATGTTTGTCGGCAGATCATGGTAGTCAGGGTTGTACAAATCCCAAAGTAAGGCCATGTCGATATTGCCAGCAGAAACACTACAACTATTTGTGTCCGACTGCTCGTTCTGAACCCCATGAACAAACAGTAACCCAAGAACCAACAGTGACAATGGCTGTGGCTTCGAGTCGTAATGCAGTGTTGTTGCCAACGATTCAGATTCCATTGGTTACTCAAACGGGCCAGCAGAACAAGGTTAGGGCTCTATTAGATCAATGCTCACAACGTACCTTTGTTCTAAGATCAAGTTTAGCAAACTTGAAGGTAAACAAGATGAGAAAGGAACGTTTACAACTGCAAGGATTTACTGGCTCTAGGGGTAGTGATGAGTATGAGGTAGTGGAGTTGTTTTACCGCCATCGTAGAAAGGTGCGCAAGTTGAGGGCGGTGGTTGTAGACGAACTACCTAACTATAAGCCAGGGAAGGGGCTGCAACATAATGTGCGGGATCTGAAGGCTCGAGGCTACAAGTTAGCAGATCCAAGTGTCACTAGTGGGGATATAGTCGAACTGCTGATTGGGGCGGACTTTTATTATCACTTTGTACACGCTGGCTATATAAGGGAAGGAGGCATAATTTTGTTACCCACAATTTATGGTTATACACTGAGTGGCACTTATCGGTCAGAAGAAGAAGGTACTCAAGTAGAGCTGGTAACTGTTCTGAAACTGGCAGTAGATCCGATAATGGAGTTAGCAAATATTGATGGCAGGAATACGACTCCAGAAATCAAGGATCTGACAGCTCTATGGGACTTAGATCACATAGGTATTAGTCCCAATGAGACCGATAAGAAGGGAGAGAAGGTATTAGGTAACTTCTATGAAACGGTGCAATATTCCAAAGAACAGGGACAATATGTTGTGGAATTACCATGGAAAGAAAACGTTGATAAGTTGCCTGATAATTTCAAGTTAGCCTTAGGCAGATTAAGAGGTTTGCAGCGTAAATTCATAAAGGATCCCAACTATTGCAAACAGTATAGTAAAGTCATCCAGGATCAATTAGAAAGAGCATTCATAGAAAAGGTGGAGGACAAGAGTCTGGTAGGACATCCTGTACACTATCTAGCTCATCATGGTGTCACTAAAGATAGCTTAACAACACCAATTAGAGTAGTGTTTGATTGTTCAGCTAGAGAGCATGAGAGGGCATATAGTCTGAATGACTGCTTACACGCAGGCCCATCTTTGGTTAATGACCTCACGCAGATATTGTTGCGCTTTCGGTGTCATCGTTTTGCCTGGGTGAGTGACATCGAGAAGGCATTTCTTATGGTGGGGTTATCTGAAAGGGATAGGGATGCCACTAGATTTCTTTGGCCTGTTGAACCTTTAAATCTAAATAGCCCTTACATGATATATAGGTTCAAGGCAGTGTTGTTTGGAGCCACTTGTTCCCAATTCCTCTTGAATGCCACCATACAAAAACATTTATCAGTGGTTCAGGAGGATAAGGCCTTGCTTGATAAATTAAGGAAGGGGTTGTATATTGACTATTTACAAGGAACCGAAGAAGATGAGGATGCTTTACAACCACTGTCTGACTCTCTTCTTCTTCATTTCTGCAACATTCTCGGCCTTTCCTCTAACTTTCTGCTCTGTTGAGCACTACCTCTCCTCCTCTAAACCTCACCTTCTTTTTCTAACGGAGACTCAGCTGTCTGAGGCAACTGACAGCAAACCCTTTTCTGTATCCTCCTACTTCCTCTATACTCATTTCAAAGCCAAAGGTGGCTGTTGTGTATATATACGCAACGACATATCTTGCTCTCGTGTTCCTGAACTCGATTCTTCTGAATTCTCTACACTCTGGCGTCGGCTTTCCTGTCATTCTCTGACTAAATATATCTGTGCTGTTTACTTATCCCCTAATTCTACTGACTATCAAAAATTCTTCGAATATCTTACTTCTACGATGGAAAACATTCTATCCATTTCTCCTTTCTCTGAAATCTCCTTTCTAGGAGATTTCAATGTTCACCACCACCTTTGGCTCTCCTCTCCTTTCACGGATCCACCTGGTGAACAAGCCTACATCTTTTCTATCCTTAACCCTTAAAGGCATATCTTCACCATTTTGGGATTTTGTTTTTGTAAAACATGTGGTACCTTGTCTTCCTTTGAAGATGCTGGCCAGGCCGTCCAGGTATGTGAAGTGTTTGCCTAGGCCTATTGTGTGAAGTAAGTGTGCTCCCTCTTGTTTTCCCATTGTGGGATTTATTTGCGTTTTTAGTCCATCAGACTCATCGTATGCTGTGCACGACACACGATTTTAGGACTTAGCGTATGCTCTACAAGTATAACTACTATAGGAGTGTGCCATTATTTTTTGGAAATATATGTGTATGACTGTTTTTTTGTTATGTATCTTATGTTATTATATATTATATATATTATTTACATTATATATTATAGAAATACTATATATATACTACATATATTACACTTTATATTATACTTTATGTACTATATTATTTTATTGGGTTTTTCCTATTTTTTCTTTATTTTTTTTGCTGATTATAAGTAATATTATATAAAGACTAAGATAAAAGTGGAACAAAAGACTAAAGTGAAGACTAAAGTGAATATAAAGAATATATCGAAGGCAAAGGACAAAGGAAAAGGAAAAGGAAAGACACTGCTGTCAGACATAGAACTAGAGACTCTTGTGAACACCAGGGCATCAAGTGTGACCTCTCAGTGTGTCTCAGCCACAGCTAAACCCTGTGTACCGATTGTGAGGGGATGTAGGTCAGTAAAAGAAAACTAAACATTGTGTCTTATATTATCGTCATATTATCGTCATATAAAGTATCAGTCCTCATCATTTGGGTCTTAAAATCATAGTTTAGTGTCAAACGAAATTTACAAAGTCATTAGGGTGTATATACAGGGAACCATAACGTCATAAAAAATTTGTATAGTGAAAATTTCCCTTTTTTTTTTTTTTTTTTTTTTTTTTTAGCCCTTTTCAGGGTGTCTTCCCACAGTGACCCTCATGAGCCAGAAGTGTGAGCCACTTACAGGATACGGCCACGGGACCTGAGAAGCAGCATATATAATCTCAGATCTTAAATCCTCATACGGGCCGAGTAATTAATTTTTTATTCAGTAACGTCAAAAAAAAAAGGCAATTTTGGTTAGGTTCCTTTAGTCACCCATAAAACATTTTTATTTTTCAATAATTACTAAAGTAAGTATATCACAGGAAAGTAGAAGAGTTGTTCTTTCTTTTCATGGCCAGAAACCCAATAAAAATTGATTACAACCATGTGTTTTGATTTTTCAAAAAAGGAGCTGGTTACACTCAACGTATGTCATACAAGACAGGTCCAACAACGTATGCCTTTAATTTAATTACCTAGAGTAGCTTGTACAGCACCCTACCCGTATCCCTGACCGCCTTGGAGAGAGCTCCAACATACTTGACCTCTTCCTCACAATTAATCCTTCTGCTTACTCTGTTAATCTTTTCTCTCCGTTGGGCTCCTCCGATCACAACCTTATTACCTTAACCTGTCCTATCACTCCGGTACGGCCTGTGGACCCTCCAGGGAAACGTTGTCTGTGGCATTTTGGAGCCGCGGACTGGGAGGCCCTCAGGTAGTACTTCTTTGATTTTCCCTGGAATGATTATTGCTTCCGTGGCCGGGAGCCATCTGAGTGTGCCTTGCGCATTACGGAGGTTATTCTCTCGGGCATGGAAGCATACATTCCTTTCTCATATCCTTTGACTAACGCAAGAAAGCCTTGGTTTAATCACGCTTGTTCTAATGCTGTCCGCAACAAGGAGAGGGCCTACAAAAGGTACTGGAGCCAACCCACCCCTGAATCACATCATCTTTACGTTTCTGCCCGGAATCGTGCTAAGTCTGTTCTTCGCCCTACTAAAAATAATTTCATCCATACTAAATGCTCTCAACTCTCCAACTCGAATTCTTCCCGCTCCTTCTGGCACCTTGCCAAAAATCTTTCTAACAACTTTACCTCATCATCCTTCCCTCCTCTTTTCTACTCTGATGGTTCTGTAGCTATATCTTCTACTGAAAAAGAAGATCTCTTCGCACAGACTTTCTCCTCCAATTCCACCTTAGATGATTCCGATGCTGTTCCTCCATCACTTCCCCCCCTCTGACTTCCTCATGGCTGACCTTAAAATTTTTCAGTTGATGTGTTTTCTGCCATCACTGGCCTCAGTACTAACAAGGCATATGTGCCTGATGGGGTCCCTCCTGTTGTTCTCAAGAACTGTGCTTCTGTGTTTACACCCTGCCTAGGCAAACTCTTTCGCCTTTGTCTGTCAACGTGTACCTTTCCTTCTTGCTGGAAGTTTGCTCTCATTCAGCCAGTCCCAAAGAAGGGTGACCACTCCCAACCCTCCAACTATCGTCCAATTGCTTTAACGTCCTGTATTTCAAAAGTTTTCGAGTCAATTCTCAATAGAAAAATTTTAAGGCATCTTTCCTATCACAACCTTCTTTCCGATCGTCAGTATGGGTTCCATCAGGGACGCTCCACTGGCAATCTTCTCACCTACCTTTCAGACTCCTGGTCATCCTCCTTTCGGGACTTTGGCGAAAGCTTTGCCATTGCACTTGACATCTCAAAAGCTTTCGATCGAGTCTGGCATAAATCTTTAATTTCCAAACTGCCCTCCTACGGTTTCTATCCTTCTATCTGTGCCTTCATCGCTAGCTTCCTTTCTGGTCGTTCTATAGCCGTTGTTGTAGACGGCCATCGTTTTTCTCCTAGATCTATCAACAGTGGTGTTCCTCAGGGCTCTGTCCTATCACCAACTCTCTTCCTTTTATTCATCAATGATCTTCTAAGCTGTACATCTAACCCTATCCACTCATACGCTGATGACTCCCTCCTTCACCTTTCCATTCGGTTCCCGCAACGCCCATCTCAACAGTTGCTTCAACAAACAAGGGATGAGGCTATGGCACACCTAATGTCTGACTTGGCTCGTATCTCTGACTGGGGTAAAAATAATATGGTTGTTTTTAATGCATCTAAGACTCAGTTCTTACACCTATCAACCCGACAAAATCTTCCACAGGTATACCCATTAATGTTTAATAATATTCAGCTTAATCCTGCATCATCCTTGAACATGCTTGGGGTTTCATTTACTCGGGACTTATCTTGGAAAGATCATATTACATCTCTTGTAAAATCTGCTTCCAAGAGATTGGGTGTGCTAAGCCGACTCCGCTCTTTCTTTACCCCTGCACAATTGTTGACTCTATACAGGGGTTTTATCCGCCCCCGTGTGGAGTACAACTCTCATGTGTGGGGAGGCTTCCCACACATACAGCCCTTCTCAATAGGGTGGAGTCAAAGGCTTTTCGTCTCATTAACTCTCCTCCTCCTACTGACTCCCTTCAACCTCTGTCTCTTCGCCGCACTGTTGCATCTTTATCTCTTTTCTATCGCTACTTTAATGGTCACTGCTCCTCTGAACTGTCTGTTTGCATTCCTCCACATCTACAACAGGCGCGTAGCACCCGTCTGGTAGCAAACTCTCATCCCTTTTCTGTCCAACTCTCTAATGCAAGAGTTAACCGTTACTCCCAGTCTTTCATTTATGCAACAGGTCAGCTCTGGAACTGTCTCCCTCTGTCTGTATTTCCTGCTGCCTATGATCTCCAGTCTTTCAAACGCAGTGTGTCCAGGCATCTCAAAATGATCGGATCTTGAATTTGGCTCTCTATTGTATTTTTTTTTTCTCTTTGAGGGAACTGTTACTGCGGGCTCATGGCCTTTGGTTCCTTTTTCCTCGCATAAAAAAAAAAAAAAATTGTGTTGGGATGCCCTGAGAGTATTTTCAAGTGGCAATTTGTCCTTAAGAGAGTGGGTAACAAACAGTGTGAAATTGCGGAAGCTACTCCACCTAAAGGGTTTGGCTTCTGAAGTTCAGGACAAGGTAAAAGTGCTTGGCACTATTTGGCTAACTGATGTGGATATGTTAAAGGTGAAGAGACACGAAAGCAGACCCACAGTATTGACGAAACGAGAGGTGTTGAGCATAACTGCAGGTGTGTTTGACCCTCTGGGAGTATTATTGCCGGTGACCATCCGTGCAAGAAAATTGTGCAAGATCTATGGCGTATTGAATGTGGGTGGGATGTTCCTATACCGGAAGATAAGGAGGCTGAATGGCAGGGGATATATGAGGATATGATGAATAGTACTAGTATTGTGTTTCCCCGCCAAGTCATTGCTAGTAAAAAGAGTCACACTACATCTATTTAGTGACGCAAGCACCACTGCTTATGGTGTAGCAGCCTACTTAGTTAGTGAGGGAAGTAGTAGATTAGCTATGGCAAAGGCCAAAGTAGCACCCATTAAACCCCTCACAATACCAAAATTGGAACTGACTGCTGTCATCCTAGCAGCTCGTCTCGCCAAGTATATTTATTAGGCCCATGCGGACGAGTTAAGCATAGAGAACATAAACCTCTGGACGGACAGCCAGATAACCCTATACTGGTTGTATAGTAAAAAACTGTTGCCTGTATATGTTCAGAACAGAATTGACGAAATAAAGGCATTAGTCCCTGATGCTGAATTTCGTTATGTGTCTACAAAGGACAACCCCAGTGATATGGTTTCCAGAGGGAAGTCACATGCGTCCTTAATAAGTTCTTCTTTGTGGTGGGGAGGGCCCACATGGCTACCTCACCAAAAAATGTGGCCGGAAAATGGTCCATTTGAGGAAGTTGGGGACGTCACCACGGGTTGTCTCCTCGAAGAGACCCTGTCATTGCCAGTATCGGTAACCCTTCCTGCCATATTGAATTGGGACCGATATGGTTCTTATGTGAAGACAAGGCATGTGATGGCGTGGGTATTGAGATTTATCAAGACACTGAAAGATAGGAGACAAAGAACACATGAGGCAATGCCGGCTTATTTGACAGTGCCGGAAATAAGGACAGCAGAATCAGTAATGATTAAGTTAGCTCAAATGGAAGAGTACCCTGAGGATTACCATTATTTATCCAATGGAAAGGACACACCAAGTAACGTTGTGAAGCAGTTAGGCCTCTATATGGAAGGTGGGCTGTTGCATTGTAAGGGTAGGTTACAGTTGTCGGACTTAAAGGAGGAAGCAAAGTACCCTATCCTAATACCTAGTAAACATAGGTTAGCAGCTCTCCTTTCTGAGTACTGCCACAAGGTGTGTAGCCATAGTGGAGTAAGTTATGTTGTAAGTTACATAAGACAAAGATTTTGGATTCCTAGGATCAGACAAGTTGTAAAGAAGGTTTTAAGGAAATGTATAACTTGTAAAAGGTTACAAGGTGCCCCATATAGTGCTGTACAGGCTCCGCCATTACCCTACTTTAGGGTTCAGGAAGTGAACCCATTTCAAGTAACAGGAGTAGACTACACAGGTGCTCTACCCATTAAAGAAAAGGGTATCGTAGGAAAATTATATGTAGTCTTGTTTACCTGTGCGTTACTAGGGCTATACACACTGAGACTGTGTCAAACCTCTCTTGTGAGTCCTTCATTCATGCCTTCCGTCGGTTCTGTAGCAGGAGAGGCTTCCCTGAACTCATAATTAGTGATAATGCCACTACATTTATAAGTGGAGCCAGTGTGTTGAGGGAGTTAAAAAATGATCCAAGGTTACAGAGTGAATTGGTAAAGGTAAATTGTGAGTGGCGGTTCATACCGGCCAGGGCGCCATGGTTCGGTGCCATCTGGGAAAGAGTGATAGGTATCCTAAAGGCTGGCCTGAGAAAGGTATTGGGTCGAGCTTTAGTAACCCGTGAAGAACTGGATACCGTATTATTGGAACTTGAGGCCACAGTCAATGACCGTCCACTTGGATATACATACGGTGACCTTGAAGAGCCACTCCCTATCACTCCTTCACAACTTATTAATGGGAGGCGTCTTAGACAGTTCCCGAAACAGGAAGTCAGGGATGATGATCTCACGGACATCACCTGGCGGACTAATTCGGGAATAAACAGACGTCTCCTATACGTGACAAAGATTTCACGAGATCTGTGGAGGAGATGGACCACTGACTACCTAATATCTCTCAGGGAGCAACACCGTCAATTGACATACAAGAAAGGGAAGGCAGCACCTCAAGTTGGGGATGTCGTGCTGATACACGACGATGGGCCTCGACTTCTCTGGCGACTAGGTCGGATTACCAAATTGTTACATGGTCCCGATCAAGAATGTAGGGTAGTACAGCTAAGGACAAGCGCCGGTTTGACCACGAGACCAGTGGTTAAGCTGTATCCCTTAGAAATTGGTATAGAAGGGAAAGATGACAGCCAAACCGGCGCTACCCAACACCTCCCTACACCCATAAATGACCAATGTGATGCTCCGTTGAGGACATCACGTTGGACCGCCTTAGGTTCCTCCCAACTATGGTGTACCCTGATTGGGACGGGACAGTTGTAAATATTGTATTTACAGTATTCTGGGCAGGGGAGTATGTCGTGGATTTCGGGTTTAAATATTCCCGCCCACGACAGCACACCTTTGTAAATAAATTATTGTATTGTATAATTTGGGTAAAATATTATTTATCACTAGATATAAATCTGGTCATGGATAAAACAACATATTTAGTTAGAATGATTCAGTAATGTTAAGTTTCATTTGATTTACTTCGTGCACGAAGCTGCTCGAAGCTGACCAGTTCTCTCCTGCTACCAGACAGTTCAGTTCTCAACCTTGCCACCAGCTAGTAAACATACGTGCCTTCAAACTCTCAAGAATTATCCATCTCTCTGCATTTATTACCGTCAACGCCACAGCTAAGTACTCAGCATATTTATTAGGCCTAGCATATTTATACTGAGTACTGTTCAAAACGCCATATTCACATACCGTTTATTATAATGGTGAGTTGTTGTTTCGCTTTATTTAGTTTACAATTAAAACCCCTATAGTGATAATAACTAACATTAGGGTGAAATGGTCTCCTTCATGAGTCGCCCATAAGGTCATTAGTAATTGTTGCTCCGTAACGGTTGAGAAGACACATGTTCATAGATTTTTTCTTAGAATTCCTCATCTATCATTTCAAAGTTTTGGCCTTAACTAATGGTACGCAACGGGGCTCCCATGTTTCTGAACTTGATTCTTCTGAATTCTCTACTTCTTCTCTTTTAAATATATCTGTTTATATCCAAATTCTACTAAGAAAATTTTATCTTACCAACGATGGAAAACATTCTATCCATTTCCTCCTCTCTCTGAAATCTCCATTTAGGAGATTTCAATGTTCATCACCACTTTTCCTTTTCTTCACTGACTGGTGAAGATCTTTACATCTTTTTGTTTTTGCAAGTGTTTGGGACAAAAACTGAGAAACTCTCTGTTTGTCTGTTCGTCTCCATGTTTCAATGCACCTACACTGTTTCCCTGCCAGGAATCCAAAGAAATGTACATGGCAAATGTATCCCTCAGGCAGTATTTTGATTTTCCTGTAATGATTGTTTCCATGGACGGGAGCTTTGAGTGGCAGTGTGCATGGAGGACTCTGGGTGCATTAAGCGGCATCTCTCCATATCTTTTTCATGCAAGGCCTTGGTTTAATCAGTACCTCATACATTATAACAATTAGATTTATACTGGAAAGACATTTTTCCTCTACTTGCACTCTCCACTTAACTAAATGCTCCAACTTGTCTTTCTGATAGCCGCCAAAAAACTTTCTACGTCCCTCCTGTGCTTCTGTCTGGATATTTTTTACTCAGACTTCTTAAATACCTGGGTTACTCCATCACCCTCTCTGACCTCCATCAACTCACTGATTTATTTCGCTATCACTCACTCAGCCATGACCCTCCTGTTATCCTCAGAATTTAATAACACCCAAACCTTTTCCAATCCTTGCTTTTCTGCTAATTTGTTCACTTCCCAGTGATGAGCCTAACCCTCTTCTGCAATTGATATACTATCCCCAAATAAAGGGCATTCTTAACAGAAAATTTTTGTAGCATCTTTTACATAATAAATTTTCTAAGATAACTGAATTTTTCTCACCTACTTGTCATCCTCCTCGGGACTTTGCGGATCAAAAAGTCTAAAATCTATAATTTCGTCGCCCTCTAAGGTTTTGTCCTCATCTGTCCTTTCTAGCTTCCTCTGGTTTCCATGTGCTGGGTTGTAGACGGCCATCTCCTTCTCCTCCAGATCTATCAACAGAAGGCTCTCCTATCACTGACCCTCTTCCTTTGATTCATCAATGACCTCTTCCTACTCTTAGACCTCCTCCGTCCCACCTTTCTGTAACCACTGAAAGTTGTCCGTGCTCCCAGTTCATTTATAATTGCACCAGTCTTCCCTCTTCTGTATCTATATGATCTCCAGTCTTCTCAAAGTCTCCAGACATCAAAGTAATTTTTCTCTCGTTTTATTCTTTGACGTTTTGTCTCTTTAAAAATCCATACAGCACTATACCTAAATATATCAAATGCCACATCAAAATATGTCATTAAATATACCATCATTCATCTGTATGTAATACTTACTCAAAAATTAAATTTTGTACCTCAGAGATAGAAAGACTTCCTTGCTTCTTACTCCTCACCCGTCTTCTAACAAGCCTTGAAAGAGTTGGTATCAAATCAACTGAACTATCAAAACTCTCCTTTTTCCTTATCCCTTTCAGCACTTCAAAATTCCATTTGTCCTACTCCTTTATACTTAAACATTCACATTTTATTCCTCTCTTCCACTTACTTCTAAGACTTCATCTCAGACATAACTAGGCCTTCCGCTATCCTTTTCACTATCCACCAATTTTGGAATTTCCTCTATTGTAACACAGTATCACTGGTAGGGCAGAGACCACTGCTCTATTCATACTGTATCTTGTAACTCTCTACTTGTCAACCATGGATCACATGCATATCCCCCATTTCATCGTCAGAGAAAAAAACAGTATAACATGACACAACCTCATGTTTCACATTCTACTCCATATATTTTTGAATATTAGTCTCACGGATGTCCAAATCCATAAAAGGCTGAACTTCTTTTCCCTCTCCAGATTTTCCACAGATCTAGAATCAAAAGATGCCTCCTAAAATCCTGTTCAACTACTTGTAACTTGACCTCAGGATTTCCATTACATAGAAGACATCCCATATCATGGAGGAAGGAAAACAGAAAAAATAAAGTCATGTGCCTAAAGGAATTCATAAAATAATAACGATGGAACTCAGAAGTACAAAGTTGTGGACAACAAAAGATTAGAGAGACATGAGTGGGGATTGATGTGAGATTCTGACAGATAAAAAAATCCCAGCTGTTCCACACAATTTTCTTTTCCTTTCAATAAAAAAATAAACGAATTCTCAGGACCTTGAGTCTTAATTTATTATATCTTTTTGATATAATTATCAAACTCATTTTACAACACCAACACTTCACTTGCTTGGAGTACCTGTCTACGTCTCTATAAAAGCTTCTTCAGAAAAATTACGCTCCTGCAATATTTCTCATTTAGAATACCGCACCTCCCAGTAATACCACTACTATACCTCCATTCTCTTTCTTCACCTTCAATCTCCTTCCTTCCACTTGATCTTCTTCCGTCTTCAATCCAAATCTTAGAAAATCACAAGATATGACTATTCTACTCATTCTACACAAAAACACATGTCTTCTCACCCTTAATATAAGAAAAATATTTTTGCACCATACATACTGCTTAGTATACTGCTTTTTTATCCTCCAAACATTAAAGGATTACTTTTTCCCCCTGAATTTTCATTTCACCTATCATTTCATTTTCAGTTTTATAGTTATATCTCATTCTTTATTTTTACTACATACATATTTTCCCCAATGTTCTTAGCATTTTTCTTAATCCTTGTCAGGGTCCATCTTTCGTGGAAAATTAGTGAATGATATGTCTTGGCAAGAAATTAATAAGTTCTGATGATGATGGTTGTTTGTAAGAAATATTTTAAGGTCAGTCACATTAAAGACAGATAGTGAATAGAAAGAGAAAGAAAGATAGAGATTAGGTATCTTCCAAGATGCCGATACTTCTTTTCCTCACTTTGTTTACATACGAGGGGGACCTCAGCATGCCTTCTCTGTCAATTACAGTTCCAAAAGCCTTTTGTTCGTCCTCTCTACTGACTCCTTCAACCTCTGCACTGAGTTGCATGTAAATAATGGTTGCTCCTCTCCCTCTTCCCTCCATCTCTGTCTTCCTCTCCCTGCCTCTCATCCCTTTCTTCTCTCTCGTCCTTTATTTTTTCCTCTTTTTGATCTGATCCATGATCATAAAATTGTCCGGCCCAAAATATATATTATATTAAAAAAAAAATTATATATTTATATTTTTTTTTCTTGAAAGAGAAAAGTGGCGGAGGACTGTGCGTCTAAAAACTAGATGAGGAAAGAGAATATGCTGCTGGAGAAACATTGAATAGTGTAAGTAAAAAATTAAAATAATGGATGAATACTAAATGACGAAACTGTGTTGAGAGACCTTTTTGAAGTATTTTTCAGAGATACAAAATATTATTAGCATTGATATCACTGTTTCAGTACTGCTCAAATTTCTAACGACAAGAACAAAATGTAATAACATTTATACTCAAATTACACAGCAGCTAGATGGTTGGAAACTTCCTGAGCACTCACAAAATAATAACAACTGTACAGGGGAGGACAGAGATGTGAACAAAATGAGGAGTAGATCTAAGTGGCAATTAATGCAGAGACTGAGCTCATTATATAGGGGCCGGCAGAGCTTGATAAGAAGGACGCGCAAATGAAGCCATAGGGGACAGAGAGTTGACAATCCTGCTCTGAACAACAGAAAGAACGACTTACTCTACTATAAGGGTAGAAGGGGGGAGTGAGGTAGAACATCGACAAACATGCATACTGTACGTTAGAATTATACAAAGGATGATGAAATCATAGGCTATGTAACACCTCCCCACAAAAAAAAGAAATTTACAAAGAAATTTCTTATTACTCTAAAACAATATGTCTAAAGTCTAGATAAGCACTCTGCAATAACATTTTCTTTCCCCTTGATATGTTGTATGTCTAATGAATACTCCTGAAGAAGTAGACTCCATCTTGTCAATCTCTGATTTTTATCTTTAAACTTACCAAGGAATTCAGTGGGTTATGATCGGTATAAATCACTGTGGGGTCAAAACCAGAACACAAATAAAATGAAAAATGCTGTAAACCCAAAATCAAGGCCAAAAGCTCTTTCTCAATAGTTGAATAGTTCTTTTGAGGTGGAGTGAACTTCTTACGTAATAAGATACAGGGTGTTCAATACCTTGATCATCCTCTTGCAGCCCCAGCTCCTGTATCACTTGTGTCAGCAGCCATCTTAAAAGGCTTAGCAAAATTTGGAGTAGCAAGCACTGTACTTAATAGCTTTAAGTTTGCTGAAAGAGGATTCACAGTTATCGGTCCAAATTTAACTCCCTTTTTCAGTAGGTCTGTAAGTCGTGATACAAGAATTGAAAAGTTAACAAATCTCCTGTAATAACCTACCATTCCCAAAAATCTTTGTAGCTCTTTCCTACTTTTAGGTCTGGGAAGATCACTTATAACCTGAACCTTAACTTCTGGTGGTGCAACATGTCCATCATTACGTACCTTAGCTTGACCAAACTCACACTTTGATAAATTAGCTACAAGATTAGCCTGAACCAAACGCTCAAGAAATTTACTGACATGGCATAGGTGATCTTTCCAGTTGTCACTGAAGATTAATACATCATCAATTTGAACCCTCTGTTACAACATTCATGAGCTTCTGAAATGTGGCTGGTGCATTCTTCATACCATATGGCATTACAGAACATGCAAAAGTCTTTCCTAGTGTTACAAAACATGAGATCTCCCTAGCACGTTCAGTCATAGGTACTTGCCAGTATCCCTTTAACAAATCAAACTTACTTATGTACCTAGACTTTCCGATCTTGTCTATGCAATCTTCCACGCGAGGGAGAGGGTAAGTGTCTGTTTTGGTTATCTGATTAACACGTCTGTAGTCAATGCAAAGCCGCTGTGACCCACCTGGCTTAGAGACTATAGTGACAGGAGAACTCCACTCACTCTGACAGGGCTCAATCATCTTGTGGTCCAACAGGTAGCCAAGTTCCTTCTAGATGAGAGGAACTTTCACTGGGTTCACATAAGGAGGTTTAATTGGCTTTGTCTCCAACATCGACATCATGCATCAACACAGTGGTTCTTCCTGGAGTGGCACGGAACACTTGCAGGTACTCCTGCAGTAATGCCGAAAACTCCTGCCTTTCCTCGGGAGGTAGATGAGAAAGTCTGGAGATCATTCATGATATCAGGATTCTTCCCCAAACTATCACTCAGGCTCATGCTGCATGGGAGAACTTCACTTGCAGACTCAGGTGGAACAGCTACAGTGCAGACTGGGTTATTTTCGTCCCGCCTGTGATGTAACTTTAGCATGTTGATGTGACAAAGTTGTTTGTACTTTCTACGATCTGGTGGCGATGACATAGTTGACATCACTGAGTTTCTTCTCCACGAAATAAGGACCACTAAACTTGGCTTGAAGAGGTTGCCCATGAACCGGTAGCAGAATCAAAACCTGATCTCCTGGCTGAAAGTGGCGTAACCTGGACTTCTTATCATACGAAGTCTTCATCTTCTCCTGAGCCTCCTTCTCTCTCACCAGCTCTAAAGCAGTGGAGAGCCGTTCTTTGAACTTCATCACATACTCCAGCAGGTTGACGTCATCTTCCTCCGACAGCCAGCATTCCTTGAGTAGGGGTCCTCTTACTTCATGGCCAAACAGTAGTTCAAAGGGTGAGAAGCCCAGTGATTCATTTGGAGATTCTCTTGCGGCAAATACAACGAATGGAAGACCTTTATCCCAGTCTTTCTGATGTTCCAAACAGTATTTCTTGAGCATCGATTTGAGTGTTTAATGATATCTCTCCAACGTCTTGGTAAGCTGAAGACGTGATCTGGGTGATGCCCAACTCTTTCAGAGACTGCTTGAAAACATTTGAATGAAATTACTTCCCGGTCTGACTGTACCTCCTTGGGCAGACCAAACTTTGTGAAGAACCCTAGCATTTCCTTAACCACTTCTTTGCTGAGATATTTCTAAGTGGAATGGCTTCAGGATAACGAGTAATATCAGGGTCAACACATAAGAAAATCCTGAAGAAGTCTTAGGAAGAGGGCCCACAATATCCACCAACACACGGGTGAATGGCGCCTCAAAAGGAGGAATGGGAACTAGAGGTGCAACCTTTTCGGTCTGATTACAACTTCCACATAACTTGACAGGTGTGACAAGACTTACAATACCAGTAAACATCTCTGAAGATACCTGGCCAGAAGAAGTGTTTCAAAATGCGTGCCACAGTCTTCCTCACTCCAATGTGTCTTGCCAAACTGAAATCATGAGCCACTCTAATGATATCCTGCCTACAAACACGGGATGACAACTCGACGTACAACCTCCCATTCACAGTCTGCTGTTGGGGTCTCCATAAGTACTCCTGACTTTATATAATAACAAGTAGAAGCACCAGCTGACTCTTCCTCACTGCAAGCAGAGTTAGCTAGACCTTTCAACTCAGGGTCAAACCTGCAACTCAACCAACTCTTGACGAGACAAATTATCAACACTTTACTGCCTCATCCAGTGAGTGGTCCAAATTACCAAGAATCCTTCAGCTAGGATAACATTCTCAAATCCTAATACTTTCTGATCTGTTGCAAAACATGACATGCCGTAAATTAACAATTGGCAGTTACTTTTTCACTTTAGTATGTACCGAAAGCATATTATTATTCCAAACAGATTTCAACATTGCTCGCCAAGCCTTCTCCCATTGTTTAATGATCCATTAGATGATACAATCGTTCCCAGATATTTAAAGTTTTCTACATTCTTCACCACATTATTCCCAATTACACAATCGATTTGGTTCTCCACGTTCATATTAATAATTTCAGTCTTTCCACTTATCACTTTTTCTCCTTCCTCCACCAGACAATCGAGCACCCTCTGCATCTCGTAAATACTTCCGCAAATCAGTACAATATCATCAGCATAGTCCAAATCCATCAGCTTCTTATTTTCTTTCCAGTTAATTCCTGCACCTGTTCTCCTTACAACCTTTTTCATAACATAATCTATAACCAAAACAAACAACATAAAGAACTCCTTGAATCACTCCTGACCTAACTTGAAATGGATCACTCAAAGAACCACCCACCATTACCTTACAAAAAGTACCTTCATGCAGGCTTCTAATAATATTTACAAACTTTTCTGGTATACCATAGAATCTCAATAATTTTCAACATATTCCACGTGAAACACTATCAAAAGCCTTTTCAAAATCCACAAAACACATTAAGTGGCATTTTCATCTCATTAGCTTGTTGCATTAGATGCCTTACAATAAAAATCTGATCATTACAACCTCGACCCCTATCCCGCTTGTTCTTCTTTTTTTAAATAATTACTGGCTCTATTCTGTTCAACAAGATTTTGGAAAAGACTTTTGCAACTACAGGTGTCTTTTATCATCAAGATGGCTTTTATTTTTATAATCACTCCATTTTTCCACTCTTCTGGAATTCCACCATTATCCCAAGCCACATTAAAAAGGCATTCATCAACTCGTCATTTTCCACCTTAAGCATTTCAGGGAATATTCCATCCACTGAGCCTTAAAATTCTTTAACTCCTTTATAGATTTTGCTACCTCTTCCAGTTTATGCGCTGGAAAATGTCCTCTTCAGCTGGGATTGGTCTGTTTAGAACAGATTCAAAGTGCTCTTTCCACCTTCCTTTTATATCCAAATCTTTAGTCATCAAATTACCATTACCAGTTAACTCCTTTATGGCCTGATACGCTGCTCTTGTGCTCTGACCGTCATTTTTACTTAATTTAATTTCTGTCTCTGTCGCCTTTTCATCATATAGTCTCCTCTTATCACGTCTAACGAGTTTTTACTTCAGAATGTAAACTCCAGTACTTTGCTCTAAGTACTCTACCTGGCCATCAACATGTTGTTCTTCACTTCTTAACTTAGATGATCTTTCCTTTTCTTTCATGTTTCATCTGACATCCACTTTTTCCTTCTCGCTTTTCCCTTTTTCTTAATAGTAACCTTAGCATTTGCAAAACCTCAGCCTCTCTCCACATTTGATTAATATCATTGTTTCAGATTCCATCAAAGTCTGTAACTAGAAACTTTCCTCGTGTTCTCATCACTTCTCAGCTCATCAAAATCATAATTATTACCTCCTGT
>NC_137033.1:22819739-22852239 GCF_032717465.1 Coenobita brevimanus
CTCCATATGCCCAAACCATTTGCAACACCCTCTGCTCAACTCTACCCCAGCCATCCCCGATCCCGACAACTCCAGTTCTCCTTCGCACTTCATCAGAAACTTTCGCACTCGATCCATCCCCAGCGTCACTCCACATACTCCTACTCCTCAGAACATCTCATCTCCATTACATTCAAACTTTTCCTCTCTGCTACACCCACATTCCATGTTTCAGCTTACATAATGCATGCAGTCAATTACCACCACAACACCCTCATACCTTAGCCTTCTCTTTACATCCATTCTAGCGAACGACATTTAAAGCCTTTTTTCATTCCTCCCAGCACCTTTCCTACTTCATTTATTCCTAAGCTTCACTTCTGCATCTATTCTTCCATCCACAGCAACATGTGACCCTAGATATTTAAAACAATCTACTTCCTCAAGCAACTCACCATTCGACTGAAACTATATTCATCCCCCTACCATCTATCAACCTCATTACACTTCATCACTTTACTCTTATTCTCATTTACTTTCAATTTCCTCCTTTCACACACCCTTCCAAACTCCTCTACCAACTGTCTCAATCTCTCCTCTGAATCAGTCACCAGTGCAGTATCATCTGCAAACAGCAGCTGCTTCAGATTCCACTCTCCTCCATCAACATTTACCAGACTCAGACCACCTAAAACTCTTGCATTCACCTCGCTTACAACACCATCCACATGTAAATATTAAACAACCAAGGCGACATCACACATCCCTGTCGCAGCCCCCTCTCACAGGAAACCAATCACTCACAGCGACTTCCCACTCTTACACATCTCTACTATTTATATAAAAACTTTTCACCTTTTAGTAACCTACCATCAAGTCCATACAATCTTAAAACAGTCCACACAAAGCCTCCCTATCAATTCTATCATACGCTTTCTCTAAATCCATAAATACCCAGAACACATGCCTTTCGCCTTTCGCTAAATACTTTTCACACACTTGTCTCACATATATATATACATATATATATTATATATATATGTATATATATTATATATATATATATATATATATTATATATATATATATATATATATATATATATATATATATATATATATATATTATATATATATATATATATATATATATATATATATATATATATTATATATATATATATATATATATATATAATATATATATATATATATATAATATATATACATATATATATATTATATATATGTATATATATATATTGCTGTGAGACAAGTGTGTGAAAATAAGTTCATAAATCCAAAAAGAACCTTAAGAATAGGAAACTGGAATGTTCGAACTCTCAATCAGGCTGGTAAAATGGAAGAACTTATTTCAGTGTTCAAGGAATACAAGATGGATATTTGTGCTCTTACAGAAACGAGGTTGCTTGGAGTTGATAAAATGAACTTGGAAGATGGTATTATTATATTGGTTTCTGGTAGGAGTGATGGAAATCATTACCAAGAAGTAGGCTTACTGCTGAGTAGAGATGCTTGCAAGGCACTATGTGAGTTTGAACCAATTAATGAGCGCTTGCTTTATGCTCGCTTAAAATCTGACCATGGTAATATCAGTATGGTTGTAGGGTACGCTCCGACAAATGAGGCTGCTGATGAAATGAAGGATGACTTTTATGAGAAGCTGCAGGATGTAGTGAATAGAGTGGCAAGACATGATGTGTTAGTTTGCATTGGTGATTTTAATGCGATTGTTGGCAGTAGTAGAGATGGCTTTGAAGATTGTATGGGTAAGGAGGGTGTTGGTATAAGAAACGAAAATGGGGTGCGACTTGCAAGCTTTTGTTTGGCAAATGACCTTATAATTGGTGGAACTATCTTTGAGCATAGAAAAATACATAAGACTACTTGGATTTCACCATGTGGTAAATATTGTAACCAGATTGACCACATTGCAATTAGCAGAAGGCATAAGAGTTATTTGCAAGATGTTTGCGTAAGGAGGGGGGCAGATATAGGTAGTGATCATCAACTTGTTGTGTCAAAGATTAAAATAAAACGTAAGAGAAACGTTAATGGTAATTGTACAGGAGGTAATAATTATGATTTTGATGAGCTGAGAAGTGATGAGAGCATCTGAGGGAAGAAGTTAATACAGGTGGGAATGTGTAGAAATGAAAGTTTCTAGTCCTGCAAACTTTGATGGAATCTGAAGAAAATGATATTAATCAGATGTGAAGAGAGGTAAAAGAGGTTTTGCATGAGAGTGCTAAGGTTACTATTAAGAAAAAGGGAAAAGCGAGAAGGAAAACGTGGATGTCAGATGAAACATGGAATGTAATTCAAAAAAGGAAAGAGGCTAAGTTAAGAAGTGAAGAACAACATGTTGATGACCAGGTAGTTGAAGTACTTAGAGCAAAGTACTGGAGTTTACATTCCCTGAAGTAAAAGACTCGTTAGACGTGATAAGAGGAGACTATATGATGAAAAGGCGACAGAGACAGAAATCAAATTAAGTAAAAATGACGGTCAGAGCACAAGAGCAGCGTATCAGGCCATAAAGGAGTTAACTGGGACTGAAAAGAGAAGGAAGGAAATACCTGTACGAGATAGAAATGGTAATTTGATGACTAAAGATTTGGATATAAAAGGAAGATGGAAAGAGCACTTTGAATCTGTTCTAAATAGACCAATCCCAGCTGAAGAGGACATTTTGCCAGCCGAGAGAGATTTGCAGATAGAAACAGGGGATATAACTTTGGAAGAGGTAGCAAAATCTATAAGGGAGTTAAAGAATTTTAAGGCTCCAAGTGAGGATGGAATATTCCCCGAAATGCTTAAGGTGGAAAATGACGAGTTGATGAATGCGCTTTTGAAATTTTTTAATGTGGCTTGGGATAATGGTGGAATTCCAGAAGAGTGGAAAAATGGAGTGCTTATAAAAATACCAAAAAAGGGAGATTTAAGTGTGTGTGGCAATTGGAGGGGGATAACTTTGACACCTGTAGTTGCAAAAGTCTTTTCCAAAATCTTGTTGAACAGAATAGAGCCAGTAATTGATAAAATTTTAAGAGAAGAACAAGCGGGATTTAGAAAGGGTCGAGGTTGTAATGATCAGATTTATATTTTGTAAGGCATCTAATGCAACAAGCAAATGAGATGAAAATGCCACTTAACATGTGTTTTGTGGATTTTGAAAAGGCGTTTGATAGTGTTTCACTTGGAGCTATGTTGAAAATTATGAGATTCTATGGTATACCAGAAAAGTTTGTAAATATTATTAGAAGCCTGCATGAAGGTACTTTTTGTAAGGTAATGGTGGGTGGTTCTTTGAGTGATCCATTTCAAGTTAGGTCAGGAGTGATTCAAGGAGGAGTTCTTTCGCCATTGTTGTTTGTTTTGGTTATGGATTATGTTATGAAAAAGGTTGTAAGGAGAACAGGTGCAGGAATTAACTGGAAAGAAAATAAGAAGCTGATGGATTTGGACTATGCTGATGATATTGTACTGATTTGCGGAAGTATTTACGAGATGCAGAGGGTGCTCGATTGTCTGGTGGAGGAAGGAGAAAAAGTGGGATTGGTAAAAAATTGTGGAAAGACTGAAATTATTAATATGAACGTGGAGAACCAAATCGATTGTGTAATTGGGAATAATGTGGTGAAGAATGTAGAAAAATTTAAATATCTGGGAACGATTGTATCATCTAATGGATCATTAAACAATAAAATTGAGGAGAGGATTAGACAGGCTTGGCGAGCTGTTGGAATGTTGAAATCTGTTTGGAATAATAATATGCTTTCGGTACATACTAGAGTGAAAATTTACAAGTCCATGGTTAGACCAATTTTAATTTACGGGCTTGAGTCATGGTACAGTACAATTGCAACAGATCAGAAAGTATTAGGATTTGAGAATGAAATACTGAGAAGGATTCTTGGGGTAAAGTGACATGACCACTCACCAGATGAGGCAGTACCCCGTAGTGTTGATAATTTGTCTCGTCAAGAGTTGGTTGAGTTGCAGGTTGCTGACCCTGAGTTGAAAGGTCTAGCTAACTCTGATTGCAGTAAGGAAGAGTCAGCTAGTGCTTCTACTTGTTATTATATAAAGTCAGGAGTACTTATGAGGAAGTGGAGACCCCCAGCAGCATCAGCCGACTGTGAATGAGAGGTTGTACATCAAGTTGTCATCCCTTGTGTTTGTAGACAGGATATCATTAGAGTGGCTCATGATTCCAGTTTGGCAGGACACCTTGGAGTGAGGAAGACTGTGGCATGCATTTTGAAACACTTCTACTGGCCAGGTATCTTCAGGGATGTTTCCTGGTATTGTAAGTCTTGTCACACCTGTCAAATTGTGGGGAAGTGTAATCAGACCAAAAAGGTTGCACCTCTAGTTCCCATTCCTCCTTTTGAGGCGCCTTTCACCCGTGTGTTGGTGGATATTGTGGGCCCTCTTCCTAAGACTTCTTCAGGATTTTCTTATGTGTTGACCCTGATTGATATGGCTACTCGTTATCCTGAAGCCATTCCACTTAGAAATATCTCAGCAAAGAACGTGGTTAAGGAAATGCTAGGGTTCTTCACAAAGTTTGGTCTGCCCAAGGAGGTACAGTCAGACCGGGGAAGTAATTTCATGTCAAATGTTTTCAAGCAGTCTCTGAAAGAGTAGGGCATCACCCAGATCACGTCTTCAGCTTACCATCCCCAGACCCAAGGAGCGTTGGAGAGATATCATCAAACACTCAAATCGATGTTCAAGAAATACTGTTTAGAACATCAGAAAGACTGGGATAAAGGTCTTCCATTCGTTGTGTTTGCCGCAAGAGAATCTCCAAATGAATCACTGGGCTTCTCACCTTTTGAACTACTGTTTGGCCATGAAGTAAGAGGACCCCTTAAGCTACTCAAGGAATGCTGGCTGTCGGAGGAAGATGACGTCAACCTGCTGGAGTATGTGATGAAGCTCAAAGAACGGCTGTCCACTGCTTTACAGCTGGCGAGAGAGACTTTAGGAGCTGCTCAGGGAAAGATGAAGACTTGGTATGATAAGAAGTCCAGGTTACGCCACTTTCAGCCAGGAGATCAGGTTTTGATTCTGCTACCAGTGCATGGGCAACCTCTTCAAGCCAAGTTTAGTGGTCCTTATTTCGTGGAGAAGAAACTCAGTGATGTCAACTATGTCATCGCCACACCAGATCGTAGAAAGAACAAGCAACTTTGTCACATCAACATGCTAAAGTTATATCACAGGCGGGACGAAAATAACCCAGTCTGCACTGTAGCTGTTCCACCCAAGTCTGCAAGTGAAGCTCTCCCATGCAGCATGAGCCTGAGTGATAGCTTGGGGAAGAATCCTGATATCATGAATGATCTCCAGACTAAGCTTTCTCATCTACCTCCCAAGGAAAGGCAGGAGTTTTCGGCATTACTGCAGGAGTACCCGCAAGTGTTCCGTGCCACTCCAGGAAGAACCACTGTGTTGATGCATGATGTCGATGTTGGAGACGCAAAGCCAATTAAACTGCCTCCTTACCATGTGAACCCAGTGAAAGTTCCTCTCATCCAGAAGGAGCTTGGCTACCTGTTGGACCACAAGATGATTGAGCCCTGTTAGAGCGAGTGGAGTTCTCCTGTCACTCTAGTCCCTAAGCCAGGTGGGTCACAGCGGCTTTGCATCGACTACAGATGTGTTAATCAGATAACCAAAACAGACACTTACCCTCTCCCTCGCGTGGAAGATTGCATAGACAAGATCGGAAAGGCTAGGTACATAAGTAAGTTTGATTTGTTAAAGGGATACTGGCAAGTACCTATGACTGAACGTGCTAGGGAGATCTCATGTTTTGTAACACTAGGAAAGACTTTTGCATGCTCTGTAATGCCATATGGTAAGAAAGAATGCACCAGCCACTTTTCAGAAGCTCATGAATGTTGTAACAGAGGGTTTGGCAGGGTGTGTTGTTTATATTGATGATGTATTAATCTTCAGTGACAACTGGAAAGATCACCTATGCCATGTCAGTAAATTTCTTGAGCGTTTGGTTCAGGCTAATCTTGTAGCTAATTTATCAAAGTGTGAGTTTGGTCAAGCTAAAGTTCAGTACCTTGGGTACGTAATTGGTGATGGACATGTTGCACCACCAGCAGCTAAGGTTCAGGTTATAAGTGATCTTCCCAGACCTAAAAGTAGGAAAGAGCTACAAAGATTTTTGGGAATGGTAGGTTATTACCGGAGATTTGTTCTTAACTTTTCAATTCTTGTATCACCACTTACAGACCTACTGAAAAAGGGAGTTAAATTTATCTGGACCGATAACTGTGAATCCTCTTTCACCAAACTTAAAGCTATCGTATTAAGTCAGCCAGTGCTCGCTACTCCAAATTTTGCTAAGTCTTTTAAGATGGCTGTTGACACAAGTGATACAGGAGCTGGGGCTGTTTTGCTGCAAGAGGATGATGAGGGTATTGAACACCCTGTATCTTATTACAGTAAGAGGTTCACTCCACCTCAAAAGAACTACTCAACTATTGAGAAAGAGCTTTTGGCCTTGATTTTGGGTTTACAGCATTTTTCATTTTATTTCTGTTCTGGTTTTGACCCCATAGTCATTTATACCGATCATAACCCACTGAAATTTCTTAGTAAGTTTAAAGATAAAAATCAGAGATTGACAAGATGGAGTCTACTTCTTCAAGAGTATTCATTAAACATACAACATGTCAAGGGGAAAGAAAATGTTATTGCTGATTGCTTATCTAGACTTTAGACAGATTGTTTTAGAGTAATAAGAAATTTCCTTTGTAAATTTCTTTTTCTTTTGTGGGGAGGTGTTACATAGCCTATGATTTCATCATCCTTTGTGTAATTCTAACGTACAGTATGCTGCATGTTTGATCACGAGCGTGTTCTACCTCACTCCCCTCCTCCTCCCTTATAGTAGAGTAAGTCGTTCTTTCTGTTGTTCAGAGCAGGAGTGTCAACTCTTTGTCCCCTCTGGCTTCATTTGCGCGTCCTTCTTACAAGTTGTATCAAGCTCTGCCGGCCCCTATATAATGAGCTCAGTCTCTGCATTAATTGCCACTTAGATCTACTCCTCATTTTGCTCACATCTCTGTCCTTCCCTGTACAGTTGTTATTATTGTGAGTGCTCAGGAAGTCTCCAGCCATCTAGCAGCTGTGTAATTTGAGTATAAGTGTTATTACATTTTGTTCTTGTACTGTATAGCATAAGGTGTTGATTCGCAGGCCTAGTAAAGTTTTTGTAATTCATATTGTCAGCCAGTGGTAATAATATTTTGTATCTGTAATAATATATCTTGCATTCACTGAGTATTATCCGGCTTTCTCATTTTATCAGGGCTGACTTAGATAAATTTACTTTTGCTAATTTCGTGTTAATAGAGGCTATTGCAGTTAACCATATATTTAACCTTTTTTTGACATTACATTATCCATATGAGTCCTGAATGTTTAGCTGTTAGTTTGAGCATTAAACTTTAACTTGTAATTTTACCTAACTCTTTTGTTTTGAACCTGGAACTTTGCGGGACAGTTTTCTCTGTTCCGTAACAATATATATATATATATATATATATATATATATATATATATATATATATATATATATATATATATATATATATATATATATATATTTTCTTGTATACAAGAAACAATTTGGCTTGTCACTCAGTGCAGAGTCACCCACAGGCAGAAGGAAGAGGAAAGAATAAAGGAACGAAAGACAGAAGAGGGAGCGTAAAGTCACCCGTAGGCAGAAGAACGAGGAAAGACTGAAGGAAACAAAGACAGGAGGGGATGGAAGGGAAGAGGGATGGAGGAGAGGAAAGGGCAGACACCCGAGAGCAGCACTACATCAAGTGAGTGGATGGTGATTTCCCCACCTACCACAATCCACGGGAAACAACTAACTAAAAATACGAACAAGAAGGTTCGGACTAGGACTGACCAACATGTGACGAGAAAGGACTGAACAAAGGACATGGTACGGATAGCTACGTGGAATGTAAGGGGTGCAAATGATGAGGTGAAAGAGAGAGATTGTCCAGGTGCTTGAGGGTGCGAACGTGGATGTATGTGGATTAACTGAAACTAAATGGTGAGGTAAGAGTGTGAGAGAATGGGAGTATGGACGGGGTATATTCGCGGGAGTAAGTGAGAATGAGAGCAAAAGAAGGAGTGTGTATTGTCGTGAGTAACAGAAGGCGAATATAAGAGAGTATGGATCTGTTGGCTCAAGGATTGTGTGGGTAAGACTGATAGTTGGACTACAAATGTGGGCGATTGTGTGTGTGTTTGCGCCAATGCAAGATCGTGCAAGCAGAGTGAGAGAAGAGTTCTGGACAAATGTTGAAGTGTGCATGGAATGGCAGTGCTTTAGTGGACATTTGTGCCAGGAGGGGATTGGTGATAGCCAATACCTTCTTCAGGCACAAAATGATCCACAGTTATACATGGCGAGTGATGAGAAGGGTGGGTGGTGCACTGAATGAATGGAAGGAAATTATTGATTATGTGTGTATGGATGATAGGATGAGAAGGTGTGTAATGGATGCAAGAGCAAATAGGTTGGAGGAGTGGACTTTCTGACCACCAGAATCAAGGTGCAAATGAAATGGAGGAATAGAAAAAGGGAAGGACAGGAGGAAGTAGTTCATACAAGGAGGGTGGAAAGGTTGCAAGAGGATGGAAAAAAGGCAGAATATAAGGGAGATGTGGAGGAGCGATTGGGTAAGTATGGATTGGAGCAGATGGGGGACGTGGAAGGTGTGTGCAAGATATTCACAATAGAAATCTGTGCAGCATGTGAGGTGGTGTATGGGGTGATGAGAAGACGAAAAGGGGTGTGACGAACAATGTGGCAGAATGAAGAGGTGAGACAGGATGTGGCACAAAAGAAGAAAGCATATCGTGAGTTGATGAGAAACAGGAGTGTGGAAGAAGTTGAGAGACGGAAGAGAGAGTTATATGTAGAGAGGAAGAGAGAGGTGAAAAAATTAGTAAGAGAGAATTAGAAGAGAGTGGATGAAGAATTTGGAAGGAATCAAAGTATAAAGTGGAGGGAATGAAAGAAAATGTTCTGGAAATAGGTAAAGAGAGTTAGACAGGGTGTCGAAGAAGTTAGTCAGGGAGGGAAAGATAAAAATAATTACTATTGGACAAGGGAGAAAAAGTGAGCAGCTGGAGAGAAGACTTTAAGGAATTGTTGAACATAGAGAATGAAAGTAAGGCAAGTATAAGCGTTTGGGGAATGACTGGGAGACGGAGAGATGTGAGAAGGCAAGAAGAAATCGGTAGGATGGAAGTTGTGGAAGCAATGAAAAAAGTCAAAATGGGAAAAGCCCCAGAAATTGATGGAGTGTGTGGTGAAAGGCTGAAGCATGGGAGAAAGATATCAATAGAGTGGATGTGGAAGACGTGCAGATTGGCTTAGGAGGAAGGTAGGGTCCTGGAGGATTGGAAATCAAGTAAAATTATTCCCCTGTACAAAGGAAAAGGGGAAAAAGAAGTGTGTGGTAATGGGCAGCTGGGAGCGCCCATGAATTCACACTATCTCCCCCGCAATGCAGAACCTCTGCTTATCAAAATTCATTTATCCCCAGAACTACTTCTCTCTGGAATTCGCTTCCTGGGAGTTGTTTCCCACAAACATTTAATCCACTTCAGTCCAAGTTCAGTCGTTATTGGTATTTTATGAATGGAGGATGCCTTTAGGCACATGGACTTATTTTTTTTCCTTTGTTTTTCCTTCCTCCATTCGTTATCTATTAAAAAAAAAAAAAAATGGGCATTTGTCTTCTTAGTGTAATGGGAAAAGTATATGGTAGGATACTTACTGAGAGTCAGGGAAATAACAGGGGAATTAGTTGGAGAAGAACAGGAGGTTTTAGGAAGGGAAGAGGTTGTGCAGATCAGATATTTATTCTTAGATCTTTTGTGGAAAAGTTTCTGGAGAAGGGAAAGAAGTTCTATGCGGCCTTCATGGATTTGGAGAAAGCATATTACAGGGTGGATAGACAAGGACTGTGGAAAGTATTCAAAATATATGGAGTAGAATGCCGTGAAGCGTATGCATGAGGGTGCTAAGGTTGCAATGCGTGTAGATAGTGAACTGAATTAATTTTTCTATTTGAAGGTCGGATTGAAAAAGGGATGTGTCATGTCTCCATGGTTGTTCAATCTGTATATGGATGGGGTTAAAAGAGATACAAGGTAGGGCAGTGGATGTTGGAACAGCCCCAATGAGAAAGGGCAGTGTTCGGAAACTCTCTGTACTGTTGTTTGCAGATGATACTGTGTTGTCAAGTCAAGACAAGGGGAAGCTGCAAGGCTTGGTGGATGAGTTTGGGAGTGTGTGTAAGAAAAGGAAGCTAAAGGTGAATGTAGCGAAAAGTAAAGTTATGGTCCTCGAGAAAAATGAAGTCAGCGAATGAACAGTGAGGTTGTATAAGGAGGAAATGGAAAATGTGAGTGCGTTTAAGTACTTGGGTAGTGTGATGAATAAGAATGGAAGTTTAGAGGGTGAAGTGCTTGAAAGGGTACATCAAGGAACAAAGGTTGCGGGTTCTTTGAAAGCAGTCATAAGAAACAGGGAAGTTAACACGGAAGTGAAAAAGTTACTGTATAACAGTATTGTGATACCAACTCTAATGTATGGAAGTGAAGCTTGGACATTGTTAGAAAGACAGACGTCTAGAGTGAGAGCAGTGGAAATAGTTATTTGAGAGGAGCAGTCGATTACATTATCGCCTCGCTAGGCAGGCGATCAAGAGGATTGTTGGTTTTGTCTGTGGTGGGAGTATGGTAACAATAGCGATGATGAAGATGATGGTGATAGACATGATGGTGATGATGATGGTCGTGGTCGTAATAATGGTTCTGGTGATGGTGGTGATGGTGATGATATTGATTGCTATGGTGGTGGTAGTTGTAAGGATGCCGATAAACATTATGATGGATTTTTTTTTTATGCAAGAAAGAAGGAACCAAAGGCCAGGGGCCCGCAAACCGTTCCTCCCAAGAAAAAACAAAAGCAATACAAAAGAGAGCCAAATTCTAGATCAGCTCATTTCGAGATGTCTGGACACACTACGTTTGAAAGACTGGAGATCATACGAAGTAGGAAATACAGAGAGAGGAAGACAGTTCCTGAGCTGACCTGTTGCATAAATGAAGGACTGGGAGCAACGGTTAACTCTTGCATTAGAGAGTTGGACAGAAAAGATATGAGAGTTTGTTGCTAGACGGGTGCTACGCACCTGTCGTAGAGGCGGAAGGATGCAAGCAAACAGAAGGTCATTGATGAATCAAAGGAAGAGGGTCGGTGATAGGACAGAGCCCTGAGGAACACCTCTGTTGATAGATCTAGGAGAAGAACGATGGCCGTCTACAACAGCGGCTATGGAACGACCAGAAAGAAAGCTATAGATGAAGGCACAGATAGGAGGACAGAAACCGTAGAAGGGCAGTTTGGAAATTAAAGATTTATGCCAGACTCGTTTGCATGCCTTTGAGATGTCAAGTGCAATGGTGAAACTTTCACCAAAGTCCCGAAAGGAGGATGACCAGGAGTCTGAAAGGTAGGTGAGAAAATTGCCAGTGGAGCGTCCCTTGCGGAACCCATACTGACGATCAGAAAGAACATTGTAATAGGAAAGATGCTTTAAAAATTTTCTGTTAAGAATTGACTCAAAAACTTTTGAGACACATGATGTTAAAGCAATTGGACGAAAGTTAGAGGGTTGGAAATGGTCACCCTTCTTTGGGACTGGCTGAATGAGAGCAAACTTCCAGCAAGAAGGAAAGGTACAAGTTGACAGACAAAGGCAAAAGAGTTTACCCAGGCTGGGTGTAAACTCAGAAGCACAGTTCTTGAGGACAACAGGAGGGACTCCATCGGGCCCATATGCCTTGTTAGTATTAAGGCCAGTGATAGCAGAAAATAAATCAGCTGAAGAAATTTTAATGTCAGCCATGAGGAAGTCAGAGGGGGGAAGTGATGGAGGAATAGCACTGGAATCGTCTAAGGTGGAATTGGATGAGAAAGTCTGAGCAAAAATATCTGCTTTTTCAGTAGAAGAAATAGCTACAGAGCCATCAGAATAGAAAAGAGGAGGGAAGGATGACGAGGTAAAGTTGTTAGAAAGGTTTTTGGCAATGTACCAGAAGGAGCGGGAAGAATTCGAGTTGGAGAGTTGAGAGCATTTAGTATAGATGAAATTAATTTAAGTAGAGCGAAGAACAGTCTTAGCATGATTCCGGGCAGAAACATAAGCAAGATGTGATTCAGGGGTGAGTTGGTTCTTGTACCTTTTATGGGCCCTCTCCTTGTTGCAGACAGCATTAGAACAAGCGTGATTAAACTAAGGCTTTCTTGCATTAGTCAAAGAATATGAGAAAGGAATGTATGCTTCAATGCCCGAGAGAATAACCTCAGTAATGCACACTGCACACTCAAATGGCTCCCGTCCATGGAAGCAATAATCATTACAGGGAAAATCAAAGAAGTACTGCCTGAGGGCCTCCCAATCCGCAGCTCTAAAGTGCCATAGTCGACGTTTCTTTGGAGGGTTCACAGGCCGTACTGGAGCAATGGAACAGGTGAAGGTAATTAGGTTGTGATCGGAGGAGCCCAATGGAGAGGAAAGATTAACAGTGTAAGCAGAGGGATTAGTTGTAAGAAAGAGGTCAAGTATGTTGGAGCTCTCTCCAAGGCAGTCAAGGATTCGGGTAGGGTGCTGTACAAGCTGCTCTAGGTCATTGAGGATAGAAAAGATGTAGGCTCGTTCACCATATGGATCAGTGAAAGAAAAGGAGAGCTAAAGGTGGTGATGAACATTGAAATCTCCTAATATGGAGATTTCAGAGAAAGGAGAAATGGATAGAATGTTTTCCATCGTTGAAGTAAGATCGTCAAAGAATTTTTCTTAGTAGAATTTGGAGACAAGTAAACAGCGCAGATATATTTAGTTAGAGAATGACAAGAAAGCCGAAGCCAGAGAGTAGAGAATTCAGAAGAATCAAGTTCAGGAACATGGGAGCAATATAAATCGTTGCGTACATACAGGGTGTCCCGGGAGTTAAGGCCAAAACTTTGGGAAATGATAGATGAGGGAATTCTAAGAAAAAAAAAATCATATGAACATGTGTCTAAATCTCAACCGTTACGGAGCTACAATTACTAATGACCTTATGGGCGACTCATGAAGGAGACCATTTTCACCCCTAATGTTAGTTATTATCACTATAGGGGGTTTTAATTGTAAACTAACATAAAGCAAAACAACAACTCACCATTATAATAAACGGTATGTGAATATGGCGTTTTGATCAGTACTCATTATAAATATGCTAGGCCTAATAAATATGCTGAGTACTTAGCTGTGGTGTTGACAGTATTGATAGCAGAGAGATGGATAATTCTTGAAGAATGCTTAAGGCACGTCTGTACTAGCTGGTGGCAAGGAGAGAACTGAACTGTCTTTTAGCAGGGAGAAAACTTCAGCTTCGAGCAGCTTCGTGCACGAAGTAAATGAAATGAAACAACATTACTGAATATTATAATTAAATACATTGTTTTCTCCATGACCAGATTTATCTCTAGCGATAAATAAGATTTTACCCAAATTATAAAGTACAGAAAACTATTTACAAAAATGTGCTGTCGTGGGCGGGAATATTTAAACCCGAAATCCACGACATACTCCCCCACCCAAAATACTGTATATACAATATTTACAATTGTCCCGTCCCAATCAGGGTACGCCATAGTTGGGAGGAACTTAAGGCGGTCCGATGTGATGTCCTCAACGGGGCATCACATCGGTCATTTACAGGTGTAGGGAGGTGTTGGGTAGCGCCGGTTTGGCTGTCATCTTCTTCCCCTTCTATATCATTTCCAAGGGATACAGCTTAACCACTGGTCTCGTGGTCAAACCGGCGCTTGTCCTTAGCTGTACTACCCTACATTCTTGATCGGGACCATGTAACAATTTGGTAACCCGACCTAGTCGCCAGAGAAGTCGACGTCCATCGTCGTGTATCAGCACGACATCCCCAACTTGTGATGCTGCCTTCCCCCTCTCGTATGTCAATTGACGGTGTTGCTCCCTGAGAGATATTAGGTAGTCAGTGGTCCATCTCCTCCACAGATCCCGTGAAATCTTTGTCACGTATAGGAGACGTCTGTTTATCCCCGAATTAGTCCGCCAGGTGATGTCCGTGAGATCATCATCCCTGACTTCCTGTATCGGGAACTGTCTGAGACGCCTCCCATTAATAAGTTGTGAAGGAGTGATAGGGAGTGGCTCTTCAAGGTCACCGTATGTATATCCAAGTGGACGGTTATTGACTGTGGCCTCAAGTTCCAATAATATAGTATCCAGCTCTTCACGGGTTACTAAAGCTCGACCTAATACCTTTCTCGGGCCAGCTTTTAGGATACCTATCACTCTTTCCCAGATGGCACTGAACCATGGCGCCCTGGCTGGTGTGAACCGCCACTCACAATTTACCTTTACTAATTCACTCTGTAACCTTGGATCATTTTTTAACTCCCTGAACACACTGGCTCCACTTATAAATGTAGTGGCATTATCACTAATTATGAGTTCAGGGAAGCCTCTCCTGCTACAGAACCGACGGAAGGCATGAATGAAGGACTCACAAGAGAGGTTTGACACAGTCTCAATGTGTATAGCCCTAGTAACTGCACAGGTAAACAAGACTACATATAATTTTCCTACGATACCCTTTTCTTTAATGGGTAGAGCACCAGTGTAGTCTACTCCTGTTACTTGAAATGGGTTCACTTTCTGAACCCTAAAGTAGGGTAATGGTGGAGCCTGTACAGCACTATATGGGGCACCTTGTAACCTTTTACAAGTTATACATTTCCTTAAAACCTTCTTTACAACTTGTCTGATCCTAGGAATCCAAAATCTTTGTCTTATGTAACTTACAACATAACTTACTCCACTATGGCTACACATCTTGTGGCAGTACTCAGAAATGAGAGCTGCTAACCTATGTTTACTAGGTATTAGGATAGGGTACTTTGCTTCCTCCTTTAATTCCGACAACTGTAACCTACCCTTACAACGCAACAGCCCACCTTCCATATAGAGGCCTAACTGCTTCACAACCTTACTTGGTGTGTCCTTTCCAGTGGATAATAATGGTAATCCTTAGGGTACTCTTCCATTTGAGCTAACTTAATCATTACTGATTCTGCTGTCCTTATTTCCAGCACTATCAAATAAGCCGGCATTGCCTCATGTGTTCTTTGTCTCTTATCTTTCAATGTCTTGATATATCTCAATACCCACGCCATCACATGCCTTGTCTTCACATAAGAACCATATCGGTCCCAATTCAATATGGCAGGAAGGGTTACCGATACTGGCAATGACAGGGTCTCTTCGAGGAGACAACCAGTGGTGACGTCCCCAACTTCCTCAAATGGACCATTTTCCGGCCACATTTTTTGGTGAGGTAGCCATGTGGGCCCTCCCCACCACAAAGAAGAACTTATTAAGGACGCATGTGACTTCCCTCTGGAAACCAATTCACTGGGGTTGTCCTTTGTAGACACATAACGAAATTCAGCATCAGGGACTAATGCCTTTATTTCGTCAATTCAGTTCTGAACATATACAGGCAACAGATTTTTACTATACAACCAGTATAGGGTTATCTGGCTGTCCGTCCAGAGGTATATTTTTTCTATGCTTAACTCGTCCGCATAGGCCTCAGAAATATACTTGGCGAGACGAGCTGCTAGCATGACAGCAGTCAGCTCTAATTTCGGTATAATGAGGGGTTTAATGGGTGCTACTTTGGCCTTTGTCGTAGCTAATCTACTACTTCCCTCACTAACTAAGTAGGGTGCTACACCATAAGCAGCGGTGCTTGCGTCACTAAATAGATGCAGCGTGACCTTTTTACTATCAGTGACTTGGCGGGGAAATACAATACTAGTACTGTTCATCATATCCTCATATATCCCCTGCCATTCAGCCTCCTTATCTTCCGGTATAGGAACATCCCACCCACATTCAATACGCCATAGATCTTGCACAATTTTCTTGCACGGATGGTCACCGGCAATAATACTCCCAGAGGGTCAAACACACCTGCAGTTATGCTCAACACCTCTCGTTTCGTCAATACTGTGGGTCTGCTTTCGTGTCTCTTCACCTTTAACATATCCACATCAGTTAGCCAAATAGTGCCAAGCACTTTTACCTTGTCCTGAACTTCAGAAGCCAAACCCTTTAGGTGGAGTAGCTTCCGCAATTTCACACTGTTTGTTACCCACTCTCTTAAGGACAAATTGGCACTTGAAAATACTCTCAGGGCATCCCAACACAATTTTTTTTTTTTTTTTATGCGAGGAAAAAGGAACCAAAGGCCATGAGCCCGCAGTAACAGTTCCCTCAAAGAGAAAAACAAAATACAATAGAGAGCCAAATTCAAGATCCGATCATTTTGAGATGCCTGGACACACTGCGTTTGAAAGACTGGAGATCATAGGCAGCAGGAAATACAGACAGAGGGAGACAGTTCCAGAGCTGACCTGTTGCATAAATGAAAGACTGGGAGTAACGGTTAACTCTTGCATTAGAGAGTTGGACAGAAAAGGGATGAGAGTTTGCTACCAGACGGGTGCTACGCGCCTGTTGTAGATGTGGAGGAATGCAAACAGACAGTTCAGAGGAGCAGTGACCATTAAAGTAGCGATAGAAAAGAGATAAAGATGCAACAGTGCGGCGAAGAGACAGAGGTTGAAGGGAGTCAGTAGGAGGAGGAGAGTTAATGAGACGAAAAGCCTTTGACTCCACCCTATTGAGAAGGGCTGTATGTGGGAAGCCTCCCCACACATGAGAGTTGTACTCCACACGGGGGCGGATAAAACCCCTGTATAGAGTCAACAATTGTGCAGGGGTAAAGAAAGAGCGGAGTCGGCTTAGCACACCCAATCTCTTGGAAGCAGATTTTACAAGAGATGTAATATGATCTTTCCAAGATAAGTCCCGAGTAAATGAAACCCCAAGCATGTTCAAGGATGATGCAGGATTAAGCTGAATATTATTAAACATTAATGGGTATACCTGTGGAAGATTTTGTCGGGTTGATAGGTGTAAGAACTGAGTCTTAGATGCATTAAAAACAACCATATTATTTTTACCCCAGTCAGAGATACGAGCCAAGTCAGACATTAGGTGTGCCATAGCCTCATCCCTTGTTTGTTGAAGCAACTGTTGAGATGGGCGTTGCGGGAACCGAATGGAAAGGTGAAGGGTGGAGTCATCAGCGTATGAGTGGATAGGGTTAGATGTACAGCTTAGAAGATCATTGATGAATAAAAGGAAGAGAGTTGGTGATAGGACAGAGCCCTGAGGAACACCACTGTTGATAGATCTAGGAGAAAAACGATGGCCGTCTACAACAACGGCTATAGAACGACCAGAAAGGAAGCTAGCGATGAAGGCACAGATAGAAGGATAGAAACCGTAGGAGGGCAGTTTGGAAATTAAAGATTTATGCCAGACTCGATCGAAAGCTTTTGAGATGTCAAGTGCAATGGCAAAGCTTTCGCCAAAGTCCCGAAAGGAGGATGACCAGGAGTCTGAAAGGTAGGTGAGAAGATTGCCAGTGGAGCGTCCCTGATGGAACCCATACTGACGATCGGAAAGAAGGTTGTGATAGGAAAGATGCCTTAAAATTTTTCTATTGAGAATTGACTCGAAAACTTTTGAAATACAGGACGTTAAAGCAATTGGACGATAGTTGGAGGGTTGGGAGTGGTCACCCTTCTTTGGGACTGGCTGAATGAGAGCAAACTTCCAGCAAGAAGGAAAGGTACACGTTGACGGACAAAGGCGAAAGAGTTTGCCTAGGCAGGGTGTAAGCACAGAAGCACAGTTCTTGAGAACAACAGGAGGGACCCCATCAGGCACATATGCCTTGTTAGTACTGAGGCCAGTGATGGCAGAAAACACATCAACTGAAAAATTTTAAGGTCAGCCATGAGGAAGTCAGAGGGGGGGAAGTGATGGAGGAACAGCATCGGAATCATCTAAGGTGGAATTGGAGGAGAAAGTCTGTGCGAAGAGATCTTCTTTTTCAGTAGAAGATATAGCTACAGAACCATCAGAGTAGAAAAGAGGAGGGAAGGATGATGAGGTAAAGTTGTTAGAAAGATTTTTGGCAAGGTGCCAGAAGGAGCGGGAAGAATTCGAGTTGGAGAGTTGAGAGCATTTAGTATGGATGAAATTATTTTTAGTAGGGCGAAGAACAGACTTAGCACGATTCCGGGCAGAAACGTAAAGATGATGTGATTCAGGGGTGGGTTGGCTCCAGTACCTTTTGTAGGCCCTCTCCTTGTTGCGGACAGCATTAGAACAAGCGTGATTAAACCAAGGCTTTCTTGCGTTAGTCAAAGGATATGAGAAAGGAATGTATGCTTCCATGCCCGAGAGAATAACCTCCGTAATGCGCAAGGCACACTCAGATGGCTCCCGGCCACGGAAGCAATAATCATTCCAGGGAAAATCAAAGAAGTACTACCTGAGGGCCTCCCAGTCCGCGGCTCCAAAATGCCACAGACAACGTTTCCCTGGAGGGTCCACAGGCCGTACCAGAGTGATAGGACAGGTTAAGGTAATAAGGTTGTGATCGGAGGAGCCCAACGGAGAGAAAAGATTAACAGAGTAAGCAGAAGGATTAATTGTGAGGAAGAGGTCAAGTATGTTGGAGCTCTCTCCAAGGCGGTCAGGGATACGGGTAGGGTGCTGTACAAGCTACTCTAGGTAATTAAATTAAAGGCATACGTTGTTGGACCTGTCTTGTATGACATACGTTGAGTGTAACCAGCTCCTTTTTGAAAAATCAAAACACATGGTTGTAATCAATTTTTATTGGGTTTCTGGCCATGAAAAGAAAGAACAACTCTTCTACTTTCCTGTGATATACTTACTTTAGTAATTATTGAAAAATAAAAATGTTTTATGGGTGACTAAAGGAACCTAACCAAAATTGCCTTTTTTTTTGACGTTACTGACGTATGAGGATTTAAGATCTGAGATTATATATGCTGCTTCTCAGGTCCCGTGGCCGTATCCTGTAAGTGGCTCACACTTCTGGCTCATGAGGGTCACTGTGGGAAGACACCCTGAAAAGGGCTAAAAAAAAAAAAAAAAAAAAAAAAAAAAAAGGGAAATTTTCACTATACAAATTTTTTATGACGTTATGGTTCCCTGTATATACACCCTAATGACTTTGTAAATTTCGTTTGACACTAAACTATGATTTTAAGACCCAAATGATGAGGACTGATACTTTATATGACGATAATATGACGATAATATAAGACACAATGTTTAGTTTTCTTTTACTGACCTACATCCCCTCACAATCGGTACACAGGGTTTAGCTGTGGCTGAGACACACTGAGAGGTCACACTTGATGCCCTGGTGTTCACAAGAGTCTCTAGTTCTATGTCTGACAGCAGTGTCTTTCCTTTTCCTTTTCCTTTGTCCTTTGCCTTCGATATATTCTTTATATTCACTTTAGTCTTCACTTTAGTCTTTTGTTCCACTTTTATCTTAGTCTTTATATAATATTACTTATAATCAGCAAAAAAAATAAAGAAAAAATAGGAAAAACCCAATAAAATAATATAGTACATAAAGTATAATATAAAGTGTAATATATGTAGTATATATATAGTATTTCTATAATATATAATGTAAATAATATATATAATATATAATAACATAAGATACATAACAAAAAAACAGTCATACACATATATTTCCAAAAAAATAATGGCACACTCCTATAGTAGTTATACTTGTAGAGCATACGCTAAGTCCTAAAATCGTGTGTCGTGCACAGCATACGATGAGTCTGATGGACTAAAAACGCAAATAAATCCCACAATGGGAAAACAAGAGGGAGCACACTTACTTCACACAATAGGCCTAGGCAAACACTTCACATACCTGGACGGCCTGGCCAGCATCTTCAAAGGAAGACAAGGTACCACATGTTTTACAAAAACAAAATCCCAAAATGGTGAAGATATGCCTTTAAGGGTTAAGGATAGAAAAGATGTAGGCTTGTTCACCAGGTGGATCCGTGAAAGGAGAGGAGAGCCAAAGGTGGTGGTGAACATTGAAATCTCCTAGAAAGGAGATTTCAGAGAAAGGAGAAATGGATAGAATGTTTTCCATCGTAGAAGTAAGATATTCGAAGAATTTTTGATAGTCAGTAGAATTAGGGGATAAGTAAACAGCACAGATATATTTAGTCAGAGAATGACAGGAAAGCCGACGCCAGAGTGTAGAGAATTCAGAAGAATCGAGTTCAGGAACACGAGAGCAAGATATGTCGTTGCGTATATATACACAACAGCCACCTTTGGCTTTGAAATGAGTATAGAGGAAGTAGGAGGATACAGAAAAGGGTTTGCTGTCAGTTGCCTCAGACAGCTGAGTCTCCGTTAGAAAAAGAAGGTGAGGTTTAGAGGAGGAGAGGTAGTGCTCAACAGAGCGAAAGTTAGAGGAAAGGCCGAGAATGTTGCAGAAATGAAGAAGAAGAGAGTCAGACAGTGGTTGTAAAGCATCCTCATCTTCCTTGGTTCCTTGCAAATTGTCAATATACAACCCTTTCCTTAATTTATCAATCAAGGCTCTGTCCTCCTGAACCACTGATAAATGTTTTTGTATGGTGGCATTCAAACGGAATTGGGAACAAGTGGCCCCAAACAACACTGCCTTGAACCTATATATCATGTAAGGGCTATTTAGATTTAAAGGTTCAACAGGCCAAAGAAATCTAATAGCGTCCCTATCCCTTTCAGATAACCCCACCATAAGAAATGCCTTCTCGATGTCACTCACCCAGGCAAAACGATGACACCAAAAGCGCAACAATATCTGCGTGAGGTCATTAACCAAAGATGGGCCTGCGTGTAAGCAGTCATTCAGACTACTCGTATATGCCCTCTCATGCTCTCTAGGTGAACAATCAAACACTACTCTAATTGGTGTTGTTAAGCTATCTTTAGTGACACCATGATGAGCTAGATAGTGTACAGGATGTCCTACCAGACTCTTGTCCTCCACCTTTTCTATGAATGCTCTTTCTAATTGATCCTGGATGACCTTACTATACTGTTTGCAAAAGTTGGGATCCTTTATGAATTTACGCTGCAAACCTCTCAATCTGCCTAAGGCTAACTTGAAATTATCAGGCAACTTATCAACGTTTTCTTTCCATGGTAATTCCACAATATACAGTATTGTCCCTGTACTTTGGAATATTGCACCGTTTCATAGAAGTTACCTAATACCTTCTCTCCCTTCTTATCGGTTTCATTGAGACTAATACCTATGTGATCTAAGTCCCATAGAGCTGTCAAATCCTTGATTTCTGGGGTCGTATTCCTGCCATCAGTATTTGCTAACTCCATTATCGGATCTACTGTCAGTTTCAGAACAGTTACCAGCTCTACTTGAGTACCTTCTTCTTCCGACCGATAAGTGCCACCAGTGTATAACCATAAATTGTGGGTAACAAAATTATGCCTCCTTCTCTTATATAGCCAGCGTGTACAAAGTGATAATAAAAATCTCCCCCAATCAGCAGTTCGACTAAATCTCCACTAATGACACTTGGATCTGCTAACTTGTAGCCTCGAGCCTTCAGATCCCGCACATTATGTTGCAGCCCCTTCCCTGGCTTATAGTTAGGTAGTCCGTCTACAACCACCGCCCTCAACTTGCACACCTTTCTACGATGGCGGTAAAACAACTCCACTACCTCATACTCATCACTACCCCTAGAGCCAGTAAATCCTCGCAGTTGTAAACGTTCCCTTCTCATCTTGTTTACCTTCAACTTTGCTAAACTTGATCTTAGAACAAAGGTACGTTGTGAGCATTGATCTAATAGAGCCCTAACCTTGCTCTGCTGGCCCGTTTGAGGAACCAATGGAATCTGAATCGTTGGCAACAACACTGCATTACGACTCTAAGCCACAGCCATTGTCACTGTTGGTTCTTGGGTTACTGTTTGTTCATGGGGTTCAGAACGAGCAGTCAGACACAAATAGTTGTAGTGTTTCTGCTGGCAATATCGACATGGCCTTACTTTGGGATTTGGACAACCCTGACTACCATGATCTGCCGACAAACATCCGACACACAACTTCAATTGCTTTGCTCTCTTTAATTTTGCCCCTTTTACCTTATACCTTGTACACTTAGCCCAGAAATGTCCTGGTTTAAAACACAATTTACATCTATTCCTCTGCATAGGTTCAGCGTGTTTCACTTGCTTCACTGCATATGCTGCCGTAGCGGTCGCACTCAAATATTCTAAGGGATTCTACTTTCGATGTTACATACCTCCGTCTTTAACACACGAACATAATAATCTACTTCCAACTACTTCTCTTTAAGTTCACGTTTGATCACTTCCGAAAGTGCACCTGGGAGTTTATTATGGAGTAAAACAGTACAAATTTCACTCACAGTCACTCCCATTGTACGTAGTGATTCTAACGCACATTGAAATGATGCAGAAAAGTCCTTTAGTTCATTCACTTCATGAGGTGGAGGTAAATTACATAATTTAGCAATGTGAGCAGCCTTTATGCAATCTTCTTGACCGTAGGTATTCTTTAAAACTGTGACTGCTGATTCATAACTAGCTGCTACCAAACTGAATCCACTAATAATTCGGAGTCCTTCACCACTTAACTGTCCCTTTAGATATGTGAATTTTTGGATGTCTGTCAGGTCTGTTCGGGAGTGCACACTGCAGGCAAATAGCTCCCAAAAACCCAGCCATTGAATCGGATCACCATCAATTATCGGCAGTTTCAGAGACGGTAATTTAATTCCCATTGCTTTCCGACTCCCTGTCTGTTCTTGTACTACCGAGTCCTTGGCGGGTAATTCCAGAGTACTCTCTAATTCTATCAAGTGTCTATTGACCTTATTAACATATTCCATATCACTGACCACTTCTTCTTCTAGGTCTTCATCAGGATATAGCCTAATTCATACAACTCCTGATTGTAAGACTCGATCTCAGCGAGGATTTTCACAACCGTCACTTTCATTCCTTTGATATCATGAATGGTTGCGGCATGTTCTATAAATTCTGTCAAGTTAGTGGTCAGTTTTGTGACTGCTCCCTTTTTGGCAGCTCTAAGCCTCCTTAATTATTTTATTTTATCCATGTTTATTAATATAGGCAATTAAGTGAAAGCAGATGACAACAATGTAGAATTTCAAGTTGAATGTACTCTTTCTTGGGCGAATCCAAATAAATAAAATGAACTAAAACAAGGCAGAATTTCTATATTAAAATTTTGACAAATAATTTTGTCAAGCTCCTGTGAGGGTAGTATGTTAGACAGTCCAGGAGATCAAACTTTAAACCCCCTCACTAGGAGCTTACTGCCCAAGAAAGCAACATGCTCTTCTCAGAAGGCCATCGAACACCCTTTTGTTGCCTGGAGTATCCAGGTGTACCTCATCCCATGACAGGTCAGACTCATTCATCCCCATGAAGATAAACCAAGCCTTTGCGAAAGGAAAAGTTCTCTTCAGGCGCAGGTTCACTCCATTTCTGGCCCGGATGTATTCTTCATAGGTCATATCTCAGGGGTTCATCCTTTTCTCGATGCCGACAGTGAGGCAGTGGCCCCCTGTTTCATCCTCAATTTCCCTAGCCAGGGCTTCTATATTGAGGGCCAACTGATTCAAGTCCGCATCTAGGGATAAGTAGTTCCCCCCGACGATCAGAATTGTTAAGTCTGGCTTGTATGTTAGGAGGTCCTGGTATTCCTTACAATCTCTAATTATGCTGACCTTAGCACCAGGCACGCCAAATTTGTGGACATAAAAGGCCGGAGCATCATCTGGATACTGCACCGGACAACCTAGTGGGAATCTCTGGACATAGGAATGCCCAAAGAAGGCTACTTTCTTCAAAGGGGATGGATAATCTACTGGGGAGGGTTCAAACCCTACCCCAACACCCCCGCAACCACGAGCAGCCTCCCCTGGTGCCCCACGCAACATATGGTTGTTTGCCGACACAGCACAAACAATGCTCGGCTTTCACACCCACAATCCCCTGTTCTTTATCACTAGATATAATCCTGGTCACGGCACCAACTTTATGTTAGTTATTATCACTGTAGGGGGTTTTAATTGTAAACTAACATAAAGCAAAACAACAACTCACCATTATAATAAACGGTATGTGAATATGGCGTTTTGATCAGTACTCAGTATAAATATGCTAGGCCTAATAAATATGCTGAGTACTTAGCTGTGGTGTTGACGGTATTGATAGGAGAGAGATGGATATTTGAAGAATGCTTAAGGTACGTCTGTAGTGCCACAAATTTAGTATTCATGTATGTGTTTAGAGGTACTGTAATTTCTAAGTTAGATAGGGTGTAATCTGAATACTAGTCTATAAATTCCTGCCCTAAGTAGTAGTTCATATATTAATGATCGATGTAGGGTTAACTTAATTTTATATGTATACATCTCTGTATCTATGCATGGGTGATGTAATTGCGAGTGTTGAACTATGGGAATTCCTCCATCTGGTCGAGTGATGAATAACAAATGCGCGAAGCCTTTCTCCTTGTTTGTGCGTCGTTGTTGGGCGCCAAGTTTAAACCTTAAACAGAATAATAATGGGTATGCAATTCTTTCCGTATCAGTGTTGTGAAATACTATTGAAGCTGCTAGAACCCAAATATGTAAGATTAGTAGTCAAAAAGGCCAAAATAATGTCATTTGTGAGGATTTAATAGTCCCGCTTGCTTTAGCCGTCACTAGATGGCATAAGCTGCCCCAAACTCAAGGCGGGATAGTGGTAAATTCAGTATTTAAATTAAGTAAGGATTGAATCCCAAATTTTCCCCAATTCAATCAAAAGTCCTAACGTCATGTGTACACTACTATAAATAGTGAAGAGAATTAAAACCCACCATATTGCAAAAACACAATCTCATTTGATCTAGCAGTGGTGTCTCTTGTGTGCCCGAGAGGCCGCACTTGCTGCCCAGACATCGTGTATAATGGACGTTGGTTCAGGTGAGCTGTCCACATTCCTCCTTCCCCCCCCCCTTTTCTTGTTTAATCCTTACTTGGCGTGAACCATATGAAGTAATGTTGTTAAAAGCTTAACGTAGAGACTTGCTGCCCAGACATCGTGTATAATGGACGTTGGTTCAGTCCCCAGACACCGGTGACGTCGGAGTGTGCACGAGGCCATCTCGTGGTATTGCCCATAGACTCGTCTTATATACACACTTACACTACCCATGAATTATTTTATAAACTGAATGTAGTTGAAATGGTATTATTTGATCTATCAAGTGAACTTCTTTTTTTGTAGATAAGGAATAGAAATTTGAAAGGTGATGTGATTATGTAACGGAAAGGCGAAATTCAAATTCATTAACCGTTTTCTTTCTCTTATGTTAATATGTTAGAAAATTAGGAGTGTGGAAGGGAACTTAGTGGTTGTGAGCAAAAAAAAATGTGATTTTTGAATTGTTCCTCGACGCTACACAAGCCCGAGTGATTATGTATTCTTGGTGATTATGCGATTTTGAGTTGTTTCTCGAGGCTACACAAGCCCGAGTGATTATGTATTTTGGGGGGATTATGCATTAATGATGATTATGAACTATTTATATTTATGAATTGATAGTGTTTGTGAATTATAGTGAATTGCATGATGAAATTATACTACGCGGACGAAATAGAACACGAGTGATTATTTTTATTGGTTCGAGGCTATGACAGCCCGAACAGACAACCCAAGCTCATAAAATGTCCCTGTCTTGAGGCTATTGTCGAGCCCAAGAATAACTGACAATAATGAGTGAGGTACGATGACCTCAGAAATCGCTTGAATGTTCCAAATTGTTTCGCCTGGTGACTATGTTGTATGAATGGTCGCCAAAACCATGGTTTTAATGTACAACCCTTTTCATATGACTAAAGGTCATGTTATTAAAAATGTCTGTTGAAACCCAGTATAAAATTATTAAAGTAAAGTATATGTCATTTTATACCCAATCAAGGGAATTAGGTCCTCTCATGCATAACTCACTCCCCTTCCAATTCAAGATTCCTCCGCTTTGGGAACGACGACCAAACGTGGTACTGACTTAATCTCGACTCGGCCAAAACTACAAACGCTACTAAAACTATCTTAAACAATTATCCCTTACCATACCAAGTCAAAACACCACCCCCTCCCCCTTTTGTTTTACTGAAGTGAATTTTCTATCAACCAAGGAGGGGAGACTAAGTCGAGTACCATCTGGATTATCAAAGGGTAAGTTGACCAGAACCAACAACCAGTGGGAGATTATATAACTGACATTACACTGATGAACAATAACGGTGGGATTGAAAAGGCCGTCGTTACACGTCTGACTCTGTACTAGCTGGTGGCAAGGAGAGAACTGAACTGTCTTGTAGCAGGGAGAGAACTTCAGCTTCGAGCAGCTTCGTACACGAAGTAATTGAAATGAAACAACATTACTGAATATTATAACTAAATACATTGTTTTCTCCATGACCAGATTTATCTCTAGCGATAAATAATATTTTATCCAAGTTATAAAGTACAGAAAACTATTTACAAAAATGTGCTGTCGTGGGCGGGAATATTTAAACCCGAAATCCACGACACCTAAGGTCATCAGTAATTGTAGCTCCGTAACGGTTGAGATTTGGACACATGTTCATATAACATTTTTTGCTTAGAATTCCTTCATTAATCATTTCCCAAAGTTTTAGACTTAACTCCCGGGACTCCCTGTATACACAACAGCCACTTTTGGCTTTGAAATGAGTATAAAGAAAGTAGGGGGAAACAGAATAGGGATTGCTGTCAGTTGCCTCAGACAGCTGAGTCTCAGTTAGAAAGAGAAGGTGAGGTTTAGAGGAGGAGAGGTGATGGTCGACAGAGAGAAAGTTAGAGGAACGGCCGCAAATGTTGTAGAAATGACGAAGAAGTGAATCAGACAGTGGTTCCAGGCATCTCTGAGTCGCCACCGGGAGAGGGGCGGATAGTGGAGAAATTTATGGTCCCCCCCCCCTGGGAACTCCGAGGCCAGATTTAACTGTGCCATTTTTCCTTTTTATAATTTTATGAAGGAAGTGTAGTGTGTACTGTGTATGTAGTTTGGTGCTGATAGAGAAACCTGTATTGAAGAGCACGCTGGCCTACTCTGTGTTATTGAGACACTGAAAAGGTTCAGCAAAGGGGGATGGTCAGGAACTAGTCCCGAGGGCTGATGAAACGGGAGCTCCAGCTCTCCCTGTCATCAGCCTTCCATCCACCTTGGGAGTATTGCCCTGCTCGACTGGTACTACAGTACTAGCGGAGTGGAAGAGACATTTCAATGCTGCATTATATTGAATGAAGCATAGTTAACCCTTCACTACGATGAACTATTCGTTTAGTTTATTCTTGGTGTCTCCAGATGAGGTGCTGACAAAAAGTCTACATATGACGCTGTGCTCACTCTGGGTGAAGCTAGGCAATTGCGGCATCTTCAGCCTCCCCGTATTCAACTGCACCTCACCGTGGAAAGGATCCTTGTCCAACCCTGGGGAGACTGTCTACTCCAAGGAGACGTCGGTTTCCAACAGACGTTTCCAAGACGTTTCGTTATCTTCAGTACAATTATCGTGTGGTAATAACAGTAAAATTTTAAAGCTATCGTGCTGAAGAGACTTAAGGATAGACTTTAATCCTTTTCAGCGTGAATAAATGATTTTTTTATTTGATTCTCGCCATTTCTAGGCAAGTTTATTCAGTGCGTTTTGGTCTGGAGGGGTTAAATATAACCATGTTACAGTATTATTTCCAGTACAAGAGTCCTGTTTTAGCCTGAATATAACGGAGTGACAGCAACGAGAACAAAATAAAAATGACATTCTGGTAATGACTCAATGATATTATTGGAAAAATGTGAGAAAAAAGAAGGAACGCGGAGTGTAACACCTGCGCCCTTCAACTGGTCTAAGGGCCCAATATTTGACTTTGCATTGTTACCTTGTCGACCTTCGAATGATTGCTCTCAAAATCGAAGTACTTCATTCTTACCTAACTTTTAATCTTTACAATAAGTTTATTTCAAAGCAGTTCAAAGTTGTGTGAGTTGCTTTTGCCCATTGGTCTTTACATTAGACCTTTCTCTGTGATACTGGCTTTTTTTTTTTCATATATTTATCTTACATTAACCTGAAAGACAAAATTTTATATAAATGTGACAAAAACTTTTTATGCTGGCATATGATCTTAACCATTGTCCTATTGTTTTCAAAAACAATAGGACAACCCTCGGATGACCCTTAGCCCATCCGCCAAGGTAGATACAAATCGGATTAAAATTGTTTTATTCATTTTGTTGAACTCTGACCTTGTACTGTGACCTTGCCCTTTAACTGTTCTCAAAACTGAATGCCTTTCCCGTTGTCTGTTTTTTACTCATCTACCGAATTTGGTTCAAATAAGACTTTTTTCATGGTTACCATGCATTGTAACCGTGGCCGTTAACATCTCCCTGTGGCCCTGACCTTTGACTGATTGCTCTTGAAACTGAATCCCTTTATTCTTGTCTTACTCTAAACACTTCAACCAATTTTGGTCCAAATCGGACAAAAACTGTTTAAGATGATCTTCACATTTAACCTTGATCATCAGCCTATTGTTCTCAGAACAAATGAACCCGTGTTGATCAGTTATTTCACCAGGCTTAATCCTAGTAAGATCGAAACTGTTTTTGTTATTTTGTTTGCACCCAGACACATGGTTCAAATACTGACCTCGCCCTGTAACTTTCATCCTTGGTTGATGGTTCGCAAAATAGAATTTTTTCGTTCTTGCATTACCCTTAATCCTTCCCCCGGGTTTAATATAAGTTGGAAACAGATCATATAACTCGACTTTTCTGGATTAAACTTAAATCTATATCTGTGACCTTGACTTTTGACCCACTGTTCTCAAAAACAACAGATTAACTCACTGGTTTTCCGCCGACCATTGCAAGAAGTTTGGGAAAATTGGATAGAACTGTTTGAATTATTTTAGCAGTACATGCGCGAGAGTGCTCGCCAATCGAAACATCACACCCGCACTTGCATTGGCAGCGCAGGTATAATGGTATTCCAAATGTGTGTGTGTGTGTGTGTGTGTGTGTGTGTGTGTGTGTGTGTGTGTGTGTGTGTTTCCCGTGATTAGCTGTGTACTGTTCCCAGTTTTACTTGAATGTTATTGTCATGTCTCTACATTTTCATTGCTGAGCTATATGATATTAACGAGGTGTAGTAATAACCTGGAAAAACTGTCATGGAAAGTGAGCAGATTATATATATATATATATATATATATATATATATATATATATATATATATATATATATATATATATATATATATTGTTACGGAACAGAGAAAGATAATGTACACTTTAAGTGAGAATACTAAAATCACTACTGTCCCGTAAAGTTCCAGGTTCAAAACAAAAGAGTTAGGTAAAATTACAAGGAAAAGTTTAATGCTCAAACTACAACAAAACATTCAGGACTCATAAGGATAATGTAATGGCAAATAAACAGGTTAAATATATGGTTAACTGCAATAGCCTCTATTAACACGAAATTAGCAAGAGTAAATTTATCTAAGTCAGCCCTGATAAAATGAGATACCAGATAATACTCAGTGAATGCCAGATAAATTATTACAGATACAAACTATTATCAAAAATGACTGACATAAAACCCAACATTAATAAAAAACCTCACTAGGCCTAAGAATTAACCTTATGCTACACAGTACAAGAAAAAATGCAATAACACTTATACTCAAATTACACACAGCTGCTAGATGTTTGGAGATTTCTTGAGCACTCACAATAATAATATCTGTACAGGGGAGGACAGAGATGTGAACAAAATGAGGAGCAGATCTAAGTGGCAATGATGCAGAGACCGAGCTCATTATATAGGGGCCAGGAGAGCTTAATACAACTTGTAAGAAGGATGCGCAAATGAAGCCATGGGGACAAAGAGCTGAAAATCCCGCTCTGAATAACAGAGAGAACGACTTACTCTACTATAACGGTAGAAGGGGGGGACTGAGGCAGAACACGCTCGTGATCAAACATGCAGCATACTGTGCGTTAAAATTACACAAAGGATGATGAAATCATAGGCTATGTAACACCTCCCCACAAAGAAAAAAGAAATTTACAAAGGAAATTTCTTATTACTCTAAAACAATCTGTATATGGCATCACAGAACATGCAAAAGTCTTTCCTAGGGTTACAAAACATGAGATCTCCCTAGCACGTTCAGTCATAGGTACTTGCCAGTATCCCTTTAACAAATCAAACTGACTTATGTACCTAGCCTTTCCGATCTTGTCTATGCAATCTTCCACGCGAGGGAAAGGGTAAGTGTATGTTTTGGTTATCTGATTAACACGTCTGTAGTCAATGCAAAGCCTCTGTGACCCACCTGGCTTAGGGACTAGAGTGACAGGAGAACTCCACTCGCTCTGACAGGGCTCAATCATCTTGTGGTCCAACAGGTAGCCAAGCTCCTTCTGGATGAGAGGAACTTTCACTGGGTTCACACGGTAAGGAGGCAATTTAATTGGCTTTGTGTCTCCAACATCGACATCATGCATCAACACAGTGGTTCTTCCTGGAGTAGCACGGAACACTTGCGGGTACTCTTGCAGTAATGCCGAAAACTCCTGCCTTTCCTTGGGAGGTAGGTGAGAAAGCTTAGTCTGGAGATCATTCATGATATCAGGATTCTTCCCCAAACTATCACTCAGGCTCATACTGCATGGGAGAGCTTCACTTGCAGACTCGGGTGGAACAGCTACAGTGCAGACTGGATTATTTTCGTCCCGCCTGTGATATAACTTTAGCATGTTGATGTGACATAGTTGCTTGCTCTTTCTACGATCTGGTGTGGCGATGACATAGTTGACATCACTGACTTTCTTCTCCACGAAATAAGGACCACTAAACTTGGCTTGAAGAGGTTGCCCATGAACTGGTAGCAGAATCAAAACCTGATCTCCTGGCTGAAAGTGGCGTAACCTGGACTTCTTATCATACCAAGTCTTCATCTTCTCCTGAGCAGCTCCTAAATTCTCTCTCGCCAGCTGTAAAGCAGTGGACAGGCGTTCTTTGAACTTCATCACATACTCCAGCAGGTTGACGTCATCTTCCTCCGACAGCCAGCATTCCTTGAGTAACTTAAGGGGTCCTCTTACTTCATGGCCAAACAGTAGTTCAAAAGGTGAGAAGCCCAGTGATTCATTTGGAGATTCTCTTGCGGCAAACACAACGAATGGAATACCTTTATCCCAGTCTTTCTGATGTTCCAAACAGTATTTCTTGAGCATCGATTTGAGTGTTTGATGATATCTCTCCAACGCTCCTTGGGTCTGGGGATGGTAAGCTGAAGACGTGATCTGGGTGATGCCGAACTCTTTCAGAGACTGCTTGAAAACGTTTGACATGAAATTACTTCCCCGGTCGGACTGTACCTCCTTGGGCAGACCAAACTTTGTGAAGAACCCTAGCATTTCCTTAACCACGTTCTTTCCTGAGATGTTTCTAAGTGGAATGGCTTCAGGATAACGAGTAGCCATATCAATCATGGTCAACACATAAGAAAATCCTGAAGAAGTCTTAGGAAGAGGGCCCACAATATCCACCAACACTCTGGTGAAAGGCGCCTCAAAAGGAGGAATGGGAACTAGAGGTGCAACCTTTTCGGTCTGATTACACTTCCCCACAACTTGACAGGTGTGACAAGACTTACAATACCAGGAAACATCCCTGAAGATACCTGGCCAGTAGAAGTGTTTCAAAATGCGTGCCACAGTCTTCCTCACTCCAAGGTGTCCTGCCAAACTGGAATCATGAGCCACTCGAATGATATCCTGCCTACAAACACGAGGGATGACAACTTGATGTACAACCTCCCATTCACAGTCGGCTGATGCTGTTGGGGGTCTCCACTTCCTCATAAGTACTCCTGACTTTACATAATAACAAGTAGAAGCACCGGCTGACTCTTCTTCACTGTAAGCAGAGTTAGCTAGACCTTTCAACTCAGGGTCAGCAACCTGCAACTCAACCAACTCTTGACGAGACAAATTATCAACACTACGGGGTACTGCCTCATCTGGTGAGTGGTCCAAATTAGCAAGAAAAGTGTCAGCTAGGGTAACATCATCATCATCATTATCCTCTAAATCACCAGTAACTTTAGACTTAGCCCTAGTGACAGCACATGCAGGGAACACATCAGGGACATCACAATCCTGGGCCGCAGCCACTGGCTCACTAGACAACTGAGGAGCTGGACACACTTGACTTCCACCAATATCATTTCCAAGTAA
>NC_137033.1:22862239-22904207 GCF_032717465.1 Coenobita brevimanus
CCCATTATATCTAATGAACGGCTTGAGCTGTCAACAAGAAGACTTCAGGGTATCAAGATATGGCCAAAATCTTGGATGAGTTCGACATTGGGCAGTCGGGGTCAAGGTCAAGGTCACCAAACTTGCTGCCAGAGGTTAACTAGTTTTTATTGCCCGCCTTTAGCACCGTTATATCTCATGAACGGCTTGAGCCATCAACATGAACCGTTCAAGGTATCAAGACATGACCAAAATCTTCCGGCCCCACATTAGGGGGGACCGTCATCCCCGGCATCCCCTGAGGGGCGAGCTGCCCCTCGGCCCCTCCTGGAGGGGGCTCCGGCACCCTCCTCCCCCCGGGGGGGGCCGAGCTTGTAACTTAGCCAACAGCATATCCTGGCGGGTGATTAGCATTCGGCTCCCGAATGCTTTTCTTTCACTAAAACAGTGGTGGTGGTGGTGGTGGTGGTGGTGGCAGTGGCATTGGTGGTGGTATTGGTGATGCTAATGGTGGTGGTGGTGCTGGTGGTGGTGGTAATGATAATGGTAGTGATAGTGGCAATGGTCGTGGTGGAAGTTCTAGTGGTGGTGGTGGTGACGGTGGCGGTCTTGGTAGCAGTGGTGGTAGTGGTACTGGTGGTGGTGATGATGATGGCAGTGGTGGCGGTGATTGTGGTGGAAGTTGCAGGGGTGATGGTTTCGGTGGTGGGAGTGGCGGTAGTGGGGTTTGAGGTGGTGCTGGTAGTAATGGCTGTGGTAGTGATAGTGGTGTTAGCGGTAGTGTGGTTGTGGTGACAATGGTATTGGTGGTGCTGTTAGTGGTAGTGCCGATAGCAGTGGTAATGGTGGCAGTGGTAGTGATGATGGAAATGGCAGTGACGGAAGAAGTGGTATTGGTGGTGATAATGGTAGCGTTGGCGGTGGTAGTGTTAGTGCTAGTGGTAATGGTGGTGGAGGTGGTAGTGTTAATGGTAGTGGCAATGGTGGTGGTGGTGGTGGTGGTGGTGGTGGTGGTGGCAGTGTAGTAGTGGTAGTGATATTCTTGCTACTGGTATTAATAGTGGTAATGATGGTGGTTGTGGTCGTGTTAGTGTGGTATTAGCAATGATGATGGTGGTGGTGGTGTCAGTGGTGGTTGAGTGATGGTAGTGGTAGTGGCATTGGTGGCGGAAGTGCAGGTAGTAGTGGTGGTGGCTATGTTTATGGTGGTGGAGTAATGGTAATAGTGGTGGAGCTGTGGTTGTGTTACTTTTGGTGGTGTGGTGGTGGTGGTAGTAGATGTGGTAATGGTGATACTGGTACTGTTATTGGTGGTAGAAGTGGTAGTGATGATGGTGTTGGTAATGATAGTGGTGGTGGTGGCAGTGATGGTAGTGGTAGTGGTGGTGATGTGGTGGTAATAGTGGTTGAGGTAATAATGGTGGCTCTACTGGTGTTGGTAGTGGTAGTGGTACTGATGATGGTAGTTGTGGTGTTGTGGTAGTGATGGTGGAGAGTTGTTGGTTGTGGTGGTGGTGGTGGTGGAGGGTTGTTGGTTGTGGTGGTTGTGGTGGTGGTGGTAATGATAGTGTTGATGTTGTTGGTGGTCGTGATGATGGTAGAAGTAGTAGTAGTGGTGGTGGTGGTGTGGTAGTGATGATGGTAGAAGTAGTAGTAGTGGTGGTGGTGGTGGTGGTAGTGATGATGGTAGAAGTAGCAGTAGTGGTGCTGGTGAGTGCTCGTAATAGTAGTTGTGGCGGTAATAGTAGTGGTTTTGGTGTTTGTGATGGTAGTGGTGGTTATTGTTGCTGCAGTGGTAGTGGCAGTGGCGGTGTTGGTGGTGGCAGTGTCGTAAAGATAGTATTAGAGGTTTGCAGTTGTAGTGGTAGTGTTGTTAGTGGGAGTGATGGCAATGGTACTGGCAGTCGAAGTGGTAGTGGTGACAGTGATGGTTGCAGTGGTGGTGGTGGTGGTGGCAGTGGCATTGGTGGTGACTGTGGTGGTGGTAGTGGTGGTGGTGGAGGTGGTGGCGATGGTGTTATTTGTGGTGGGGTGGTGGTGGCGGTACAGGAATTGATGGTGTCAGTGCTGGTGATAGCGGTGGTAGTGGTAGTGGTGGCGAGGGCAGCTGTAGTGGTGGTGATGGTGGTGGTGGTGGTGGTCGTGGTACTGGTGGAGGCTGTGCTGGTGGTAATAGTGGTGGTATTGGTGCCATGGCAGTGGTAGTGGTAGTGGTAGTGGTAGTGGTGTGGTAGTGGTGGTTGTGGTGATCGTAGTGGTAGTGTTGATGGTGATGCTATTGGTGTCAGTGATGGTGGCGGTGGAGGTGTTCATGACAGTGGTTGTGGTGGCGATGGTTAGAGTGGTAGTGGTGGTGATAGTAGTGGTCTTGGTGGTGGTTGTGATGGTAATGGTTGTGGCAGAGGCAGTGGTAATGGTTGAGATGGTGGAGGTGGTGGTGGTGGAAGTGGTAGTGGTGGTGTTGGTGATGGCAGTGGTGGCAATGATCGTGTTCTTGGTGGTGTCAGTGCTTGTAATAATAGTCTTACTGATGTTGGTAGTGGTAGCGGTGGTGGTGATAACAGGTTCTTGGTGGTGGTTGTTGTGGTAATGGTTGTGGCAGTGGCAGTGGTAATGTTGGTGCTGGTAGTGATGGTGGTGGTGGTGGAAGTGGTGGCAATGATCGTGTTCTTGGAGGTGGCAATGCTTGTAATAATAGTGTTATTGATGTTGGTAGGGGTAGCGGTGGTGATAGTAGTGATAGTGGTACTGACTGTAGTGGTAGTCATAGTGGTGTTATTGACGGGTGTAGTGATGATAATTGTAGTGGTAGTGTTGGTGGTTGTAGTGGTGGTGGTGTTGGAGTTGGTGGTAGCGGTACTGGTGGTGGTTGTTCTGGTGGTGGTGGTATTGGTGGCGATTGTACTGGTGTAATGGTGGTGATCGTGGTGGTGTGGTGGTGATGGTGAAGTGTTGGTGAGGGTGGTGGTGCTGAAGTCATGGTGGTAGTGTTGTGGTGTTGGTGGTGGAGTTGTTAGTGGAACTGGTAGTGGTGGTGGGGATGGTAGTGATAATATTGATAGTGGTGGCTGTGTTAGTATTGGTGGTATTGGTAGTGTTATGGGTGATGGCTGCGCTGATGGCAGTGGTGGTGATGGTGGTGGTGGACTGATGGTGATGGAGTGGTGGTGGTATTGTTCATGGAATGGTGGTAGTGGCGTGGTGTTGGTAGCACTGGTGATGGTGGTGAAAGTGGTTGTAGTAATATTAGTGGTGGAAGTGGGAGTAGTGGTGTGGTTTTTGTAGCATTGGTGATGGTGGTGAAAATGGTGGTAGTAATGGTATGGGAGTAGTGGCGTGGTGTTTGTAGCATTGGTGATGGTGGTGAAAGTGGTGGTAGTAATGGTATGGGAGTAGTGGCGTGGTGTTGGTAGCATTGGTGATGGTGGTGAAAGTGGTTGTAGTAATATTAGTGGTGGAAGTGGGAGTAGTGGCGTGGTGTTTGTAGCATTGGTGATGGTGGTGAAAATGGTGGTAGTAATGGTATGGGAGTAGTGGCGTGGTGTTGGTAGCATTGGTGATGGTGGTGAAAGTGGTTGTAGTAATATTAGTGGTGGAAGTGGGAGTAGTGGCGTGGTGTTTGTAGCATTGGTGATGGTGGTGAAAATGGTGGTAGTAATGGTATGGGAGTAGTGGCGTGGTGTTGGTAGCATTGGTGATGGTGGTGAAAGTGGTTGTAGTAATATTAGTGGTGGAAGTGGGAGTAGTGGCGTGGTGTTTGTAGCATTGGTGATGGTGGTGAAAATGGTGGTAGTAATGGTATGGGAGTAGTGGCGTGGTGTTGGTAGCATTGGTGATGGTGGTGAAAGTGGTTGTAGTAATATTAGTGGTGGAAGTGGGAGTAGTGGTGTGGTGTTTGTAGCATTGGTGATGGTGGTGAAAATGGTGGTAGTAATGGTATGGGAGTAGTGGCGTGGTGTTGGTAGCATTGGTGATGGTGGTGAAAGTGGTTGTAGTAATATTAGTGGTGGAAGTGGGAGTAGTGGTGTGGTGTTTGTAGCATTGGTGATGGTGGTGAAAATGGTGGTAGTAATGGTATGGGAGTAGTGGCGTGGTGTTGGTAGCATTGGTGATGGTGGTGAAAGTGGTGGTAGTAATGGTTGTGGTGGAAGTGGTGTGGTGTTTGTAGCATTGGTGATGGTGGTGAAAGTGGTGGTAGTAATGGTAGTGGTGGAAGTGGTAGTATTGGTGGTGGTAGCGTTAGTCTCCGGCTACGCCCCAAAAGGTGTCAAGCCTCCTCTTCATACATTGATATATTTTCTCTCATGGGCCTATTTTATCTGTTAGACCTACTGATAAATATCAGTATAGGTTCTGTATGGGAAAAATGTAAATATCGACGATATATCAGTTTGGCGAATCGTATCGGTTGCAGCACTACCGGTGGTTGCAAAATGAGAGAGAGACAGACAGACAGACAGACAGACAGACAGACAGAGACAGAGACAGAGATGAAATACTGTGCATTGAGATTACTGTCATTTTCATTATAGGTAAAAGAGACAGAAAAATAAGAGAGAATACTTCAACGTTAAGGGCAAACCATAGTGTACTGTATATAAGCATATATAGGTCACAAAAGAAATAAAAGAATTATAGGCTTCCAAAAACATTCTCTTTAACTGTCTCATGAGTTTTTAATCTGAATCAAACATTCTGGAATACATCGTTATGTGTCTGACTCTGACTATAAACTTTACAGTCTGGTCCATGAGGTCCAACAGTTCTGCCTCATGTCACACAACTTGTGTCATAATTGGCACTAACATTTAAAACATGCTAAGGGTGTCTCAATCAGAAATGCTGTGATAATATTAGCAGGGATATTATTCAGACGACAGCTCTGTGGGCCTTCTGGAAGATCAAATAAAATTTATTGTAAATAAACTCAAATAATCAAACTACTTCCTGCCCTAGCCTGAGATCGAACTTGCGTCCGTTCTAACAACAAACTACATCTTTATTTGACCATCACCGCATCATAATGTGATTCCAAATCCTAAGTGCGTGCTTAACAAGACAGAGCTTCAGTTTTTGAGACCACCCACTCGTATCCGTCCTGCCGCCCCTGGTTCAGCAACTCCTGCCCCACCGTCTCCAGCACATGGGCATGGTAAGCGTTCAGCACTGAACACTGTAATACACAAAAAAGCTTAGATTAATGCCTATCGACTACGAATCATAAAGACAGCTAAATCTCAGTATGCCCTCAGAGAACGTAATCAACTGCTGAATTAACATATGGACGTGAAGCTTGGACATTGTTGGAGGGACACAAGTCAAGAGCGAGAGCAGTGGAAATGAGTTATTTGATAGGAGCTTGTGGAGTCACATGGAGAGACAGACTGACAAATGAGGACGTGAAGGAGCGTTGTGGTGTGGATGTGGATGTGACAGGAAGCATTAGGAGAAACACACTGAGGTGGTTTGGCCATGTGGAGAGGATGGAGTGAAAGGCTAACGAGGAGAGTGTATGTGAGTGAGATGGAGAGGGAGAGAGGGAGGGGAAGGCCACGGCTGAGATGGAGGGATAGAGTGGAGAGGTATTTGGGAGAAGGGGGTGTGAAGTGGGAGCAGGGCAGTGAGATGGCGGGGGACAAGGTTGTCCTGGTGCCGGACATCGTTTCCATGATGAGTTTAGTCTTACACTATTTTTACATATTACATACAAAGTGTTTAAGCATAATTAACGAGTGTGTAATATAATGTGATGATAATCAGCCAAACACTATCTTACTATAAGTGTAGCATGGGAATGGATGAGCGATCAGGCTTGCAAAGCCCAGGATTTTCTATCATAAAGAACGAGGGTAAAGGGAAGGTGATAGAGAAATATGAATTGTATATATGTTTAAAGTCTTGGGGGAAATATTTACCCTGTTGGTATACTTTAATGTAATCAATACTACTTTATTGAGGTGTATAAAGTGCATGATAAAGTTGTGATGCTTCTTTTCATGTATAAATCCCAGTTGTCTGTGGGGTTTGGCATCTCTGTATTTATGCTGACCTCAGGGCCACTCCCAATGGGGAAGCCGGCCAGCTAGAGGAGAACGCACTTATCATTCAAACGAGAGGGACGTATTTACTCTGGGCTCTCTCTGTGTCACAGTTGTATCTTACTGTTACCATTAGAGATAAATCTGCTCAGTTTTCAGTTCTCCTGCACATGCTACCTCTACCATTCCTTCAGCAGGATCTACACCGATTCCTACCATCTCCAGTGTGAGAAGACATTTGGTGGAGTGTGTCAGCTGGAAGTGACTTCGACCAGGCAGAACGTTATGACTTGATAACCTTGCTTGGAACAGTGCAGTCACGTCTAAGCTAATATATAAATTGGTGATCAGCTGTGGGGTTCCAATAAGCTGATATATTAGTGAGCAGTGGTGGAATTCCTACAAGCCGACACATAATATTGGTGGCAGCGGTGGGATATGACAAGTTGCTAAAGGGATTTGTGCAGTGAAACCCCTTGCAACCGCTCGTGATCCTGCATGTGAAACAGAAAATCTTACTCTCCTGTTGCAAAGTGACTAATTGCGGAGCAAGTAAATGGAGCAGATATATCAGAGTAATTATTCTGGTTCTCTCTCTATCTCTGCCTGAGCGAGATATCTCTACCTTCAAGCGCGAACTGGCAATTATCTCACTTTCATGGCTGAGGCCAGTGCGATGAAGGGTGGTATCGTCTAGAAACATCTGGCAACTCTGGGCATGGAGACTGGAGTGAAGCAGGGCAAGTGTCTGGTGTGTGGGCTGTGGGTCTGTGTGTGTGCGGTGTCTCGCAGTCACCTGAGGACCAGCATGGGAAGACGATCATCATGTGGTTGGAGAAGAAACCTGGCGGATTGTGTGGACTTGCAGTACGAATCTACCAGGAACTTCAGCATCATCTGACACCTAGGTAGTGTACATGCACAGTGAACCTTCAGACACTTTTTTTAAGCAGCACAAGTTAGTTAGGTAATGTGTGTAAAAATAAAGGTTTATCAGTTTCCTCTAAATAGATATATATTCTGTACATCTTTTCTGTGTCCCATTCTCTAATGCTAAAACCCATAACTAATCTATTTGTGTCAGTTTCGTTTTTCCTGTGACTGGGAAGGGAATAAATTCTGACATGGTTAGATGGATACAGTGAAGAAGTGTGGACGAAAATTAAGGGGAGATTCAGACAAACCAACCATGACGGAAAGTGAATCAGATTCAGAATTGAGTGAGTGGATTGAAACTTTGGACAAGGGCATCCAAACCTTACAGGACATGAGTGTGGGAAACCTCGGGGTTCAAGATAGTCAGGACACTTCTAAGGAACTGGATAATGGGGACTTGAACACTTTACATTTGCATTCTGGTCATTCTTATTCTACAGTTCCAGAAAGTTCAGTTAGGTCCAAAATGGCCACTAGTCTTGCTAATAAGGGTACTCCTAGCGAAAAGACTGGGGACGTTGAACAGGCTGTAACAGCACCCGTGGTCACTCAGGATACTCAAGGTCCAATGATCTCTGCTAGCAATGCAACCACTCACACACCCATTTACACCTCAGGCACGTTCAGTACACCATTAACCTTTGGACAGCAAGGGCAAAACCATTTATTTGCTAACGTTCCTTAGGCTAATCCATGGGGCATGAATACTAATAGTATTGGCATGCAAACCCAGGATCCTTGTGCAAATCCATGGGGCATGAATACTAACAGTATTGGCATGCAAACCCAGGATTCTTCTGTTAATCCATGAAGCATGAATACTAACAGTATTGGCATGCAAACTCAGATGAATCTTCCTCCCTTATGGCAAATACCTAACATGGTGACCACTTATCTGGCTACCACTAGCGTTCCTTCAACTTTACCTCCTGTAATGCCGGTTAGACAGTCCCAAGGACTGTTTGTTGCTCAGGCACCTTTGAACCCAGACTGTATAAAGGTGCTACCTACAGCCCAACTGAGTTTACAGTTTACTGGGGAAGATAAGTATGACATTCATAGATTCCTGCGAGACTGCGAGGCCCAGATACATAGGCTGCAGCTTGCTAGTGACGGGGAAAAGATTTGGCATATTAAAGCAAATATTAAGCCAAATTCCCCAGCAGCTGAAATACTAGAGGCCTCATTATTTCAAACTGGGCATACTGCTCATGAATATGAAAAGTTTAAGGAAGCCCTAATTAACACTTTTGCAAGTGACTGCTATGTGTCAGACGCTTGGGTGTTTAGGTTCGTAAATGGAGCACAGCAGCATCCTAACTGTACTGAAAGCCAGGCTTTGGTGAAGGCAGGCAGATGCTATGCAGAAGCTAGCAAAGCCTTGCAGACTTCAGGTTGGAGAGACACAGCTTGGGGACTGACTTTTGAGAGGGTAGCTGGATTGTTAGAGTACCTGCAGTTTTTGTCTTGTTTAACCCCTACTAGGCGACTTCAGGTACTTAGGCAGACCAAAAGATCTCCTGAAATAGCCTTGCCTGACATGAGCTTTAAGCTAAAAGCAAAGGTAGAAGGAGAGGGCGGTAGTGTCTTAGCTGTGCACATAAAGAAAAGCCCTGCTGGCAGATTCTGTACTGTGTGTAACAAAGCTGGTCACACAGATAAAAAGTGTTGGCACGTTAAAAAGGTGGCTCATCAGGCAGCCAAGGCCAACCTGCCCACTACGTCTGGACCTAGTACTGAAATGCAGGTAGGCAACAAACAACCCAGTACTAGTTCTCCTCAGCAAAAGACCAAGGCTGTAAAGCCAAAAGTGCAAAGATGGTGTGTCATCCATGGGCAGTGTCCTCATTCTTCGGACTATTGCCCAAGTGTTCTTGCCAATCGGGAAAAACTAGGTAACCAAGCTAGTTCAGGGGAAGTTCAAGGCCAAACGCAGAAATAAATACAATCGTACAATCCACTGATGCGTGTGTGACAGCTATTAAAAAAGTGGATTTGCTCTCGATACCTTGGATCATATGGGATGGTCAGGTGTCTTTGATAGTGGACACTGGGGCATGTGCAAATATTATTTCTAGTAAAGCGCTAGAGAGGCTGAAGTATGAAATGCCTTGAGCTAATTGGACGTTGTCAGCACCTGACGTGATCTTGACAGGTGTGACAGAGTAAAATGAAGATCGTAAGCCAAGTACCATTGACACTGAGAGCAGATAAACGATCTCCTGTGTTACGTGCTACATTTTATGTGGTTGAGGATTTCCCTCTGCCAGCTGATGGGTTATTGGGCTTTCAATCTATGGAGAAGTAAAACGTGATTATACACCCTCAGAGACATTCTATGTCCTTTAATAGGAAGGAGTTTGTAGGCCTTAATCCCTCAGCAACACAAGCTGGAACTGGCGTCCAATCAGGAGCCGTTCAATCAGTTGTGACCCCGACAAGTGAAGCATCAAGGGAGTCCCCGGATGCACATGAAACAGAGGGTATGGATTGGAAGCAGGTCAGGGCTATAGGGAGTGGGAATCACCACTTACCCAGTTGAACTGTCTGCAAAATTCCTGTCTGAGTACCTGATGTGTCGGAGGGAACTGATGTGGCATGTTTACCAGAGACCGTAAAACATAAGGCATTGTCGCTGGAGTCCACCCTGAGTAGTGTCAGACCAGACCAGAAGAGGCCCCTCTTCATCGCAAATATGAGTGGTGGCACAGTTAAGCCCAGAGCTGGTTGTTATATAGGCGACTTGATGTCCTATGGTGCCCCTGTAAAGGAAGTCAACGACATACCGGTGATCTCTCCCATAGTCACATCACAAACAACTACTCAGTCAGAACCTACACGTCTTGGGAGAGGAAAGCTGCTAGAACAATACGTGAAGGTAACAGATAATATTGCCCATAAAACGTGGTTGCTAGTATTTCTTAAAGAATTCTCCGACGTAGTGGCACTTCCAGGAGAATCGCTGGGTAGGATGGACAAGGTGATTCATCATATTGAGTTGTGCCCTGGTCTATCTATCTATCTATATGCCTAGGCTGCTTCCCCCAAGGAAAGGGAGGTAGCCGAGACAGGACGACACACTCCCCATTTACTCATCCATTCAAACACATTCATTCGCATCTTAGCCCCAAAGGGGAGAACGGACAGATCCTCACCGCACCACACCGCACAAAGGTCAACTGCGTAATGCAATCAGTGACATCCACAGCAGGGCCCGACAGCAGAACTGGTTTACCCCTGCCACATCATAACAGACCCATCCCCTTACCCGCACCTGACCTGACTAGCTGGTACAAATCCGATATATGTGCCTGCATGCGTCTACCACACAGCCAAAGAAAAGCAGTGGAGGAGGAAGTTGAAAAGATGCTTCATGATGAAGTCATTCAGCATTCTTCCTCACCTTGGAATGCACCACTCTTTCTAGTGCCTAAAAAGGATGGTGGTATGAGACCTGTTACAGATTTTTGGCAAGTGAACAAGGTAACCATACCGGATCGTTATCCGATTCCGCATCTCAGAGACTTACCGCAGTCCTTGGGTAAAGGAAATACCGTGTTCACCTCCCTGGATCTAGCATCAAGGTATTGGCAGGTGGAGCTGACTGAAGAGTCGCATCCCATCACTGCCTTTAGCACTCACCGTGGGCACTTTGAATTTCTCCAGATGCCTTTTGGATTGAGTAATGCTCCTTTGACATTTCAGAGGATGATAAATCAGTTTTTTGGTGACATGATTGGGCAGGACGTCCTGGCGTATCTAGATGACTTAATAATTGTGAGCAAAGACATGGACACTCATTTAATAAGTTTAAACGAGTGATGGAAACCTTAAGATCCGTGGGTCTGAAAATCAAGCCATCGAAATGCGATTTTCTAAAGGCAAATGCTAGATTTCTAAGGCACTTAGTTGATGGTGATGGCATCAAGGCTCTGCCGGATAAGGTTACAGCCATGGTAAATTTCCCTATGCCCAAGTCCAAGGATGACGTACGCTCATTCCTAGGGCTCACTGGTTTCTACAGGAGCTTTGTCCACAATTATGCTGCTATCGCATCACCATTGATGACACTACTAAGAAGCATGCTGCATGGCAATGGGGACCATCGTAAGAGAAAGGCTTCAACGACCTCAAGAATGCCATGACAGAGGCACCCATGTTAGCGTTTCGTGATTATACACAACCTTTTTACCTGTGCACGGACGCCTCAGGTTTGGAACTGGGAGCGGTGTTACAGCAAAGGGATGAGGAAGGCAAAATGCACACCATTGTGCATGGCAGTAGGGCCGTAAGACCCCCAGAAAAGAATTATTCGGTGACACATTTGGAGACATTAGCAGTCGTGTGGGCGTTAAGAGATTTCCGGGATATCATCTTCGGGTACCGGATAATTGTCTTAACTGACCATGCACCCATACGCGACTTGTTTAAGGGGAAGAACTTGCATGGTAAGGTCGTGCGTTGGTTCAGCAAGGTAATGGAGTTTGACCCAGAGGTCAAATATTTACCAGGCTGACAAAATGTCATTGCCGACGCGCTGAGTAGTAACATTGCTCGGCCACACTACCTCTACCATTCCTTCAACAGGATCTACACCGATTCCCACCATCTCCAGTGTGAGAAGACATTTGGTGGAGTGTGTCAGCCGGAAGTGACTTTGACTAGGTGGAACGTTATATCTTGATGACCTTGTTCAGTCCAGTAACGTCTAATCTGATATAAAATTGGTGATCAGCTGTGGGGTTCCAATAAGCTGATATATTAGTGACCAGTGCTGGAATTCCTACAAGCCGACACAGGGTGACATGGAGGCGATTTGCTTGTGGCCACCCCGTATAAGGGATTAAGTCATCTGGAAATATATATATATATATATATATATATATATATATATATATATATATATATATATATATATATATATATATATATATATATCCCATTGGAGCCCAGTGTCCCCAGTATTGGACAGAACTGGGAATTTTCAATTTTTAATAAAGTAGGGAACCCCCGGGTAGGGACCTATGAGCTTCGCGACTATAAGCCGATTGGTGGAGGGCTGTACGCTTAGGACCCTCCCTGAACAGTGTGTCGCCCAGCAACTCTGGGATCCAATGGGATATATATATATATATATATATATATATATATATATATATATATATATATATATATAAAATCATCATCATCATCATCATCATCATCATCATCAGTCATTACAAGTCCACTGATGAACAAAGGCCCACCCCAACCTTCTCCATGAATTCCTTGACTGAGCCAGTCTTTGCAACGTTTTCCCTGCAAATTTCTCCATCGCATTTCTCCACCTCCTGTCTGGCCTTATTCTGTTACGCTTACAATCTCTTGGTGTCCAGTCAGTCAACCTATTATTCCATCGGATATCCCTTATTCCTGGTACATGGTCTGCCCACCTCCAATTCTGTTCTCTTATAACTTCTCTAATATCTTTGACTTTCGTCTGCTCTCTCACCCAAGTTGATTTTTTCCTGTCTTTTAAAGATATTTCCAACATTGACCTTTCCCTTCTCATATACTTTTCGTTTCATACAAACTGGCAAGCTACTTTTCATAATGTCTATGTTTACCGAAAGCTTTCCATCCATTTATAATGCGTCTTTTTATTTCGCTGTCATTATCTTCCGTTAATTTTTAGTAATTGTCCCAGGAAATTGTACTCCTCGACTTCTTCAAGAATTTCTATGCTTATTCTGATGGCGCTCTTCGGTGTTTGTGGATTAAACATTAGTTTTACTCAGGCTCATCTTTAGCCCTACTTTGAGACTTTCTCTGTTCAGGTCATTTAACATTTTTGCAATGTCTTAGCTGTTTCTGAGATTAGGATAATGTCATCTGCAAATCTTAAATGGTTTAGCTTTTCTCCGTCTATGTTCACTCATTTGTTTTCCCAGTCTAGCTTTCTGAAAATACTTTCTAGGCATGCTGTAAATAATTTTGGTGAAATTGTATCTCCCTGACGCACGCCCTTCTCAGTCTTAATTATTTTCAAGTCCTTATGTAATTTAACTGTAGCAGTTCCCTCTTTATATATGTTTTCGAGCAGTTTTACAATGTTCTCATTCACTCCTTGTTCTCGCAATGAATTTATAATTGCCATGTGCTTGTTTGTAGTTACATAACTGTAGAAAGTGTAACATAATTGTAGTAACATTGTAGTATTACATAATTGTAACACTGTATGAATTGTTACAATTATGTATTATTACAATGTTACTACAATAAAAAGCCCTTTCGTAATGAACAAAACCTAAGCACAGTGGTTTCTTATATTCTGTAGTTTTCTCAATTAGTTGATTCATTGTGTGTAGATGATCAGTAGTCGAATACCCGCTTCGGAATCCTGCCTGTTCACGAGGTTGGTTTTCCTTCAGATTTGTAGTTATTCTTTTCGTAAGGACTTTAGTGAAGAGTTTGTAAATGACTGGTAATAAGCTAATGGGTCGATAGCTACTAACATCTTTTGAGTCATCTCTTTTGTAAAGTAATGTAACTATTGCATTACACGAAGTTTTCTTCTTTTTTATACATTGAGTAAATAAGTAAGCAAGGTTATTTTCTACTTCTACTCCTGCATCCACCAGTAAAACTGCTACTATTCCATCTTCTCCCGGAGCTTTCCCTCTTTTCATACTTTTAAGATATATATTTACTTCGTCTGGTGTTATCTCAGGTATTTCACTTGTGTCAACTGAAAAGTTAGCTATTAGTATTACGGTCTTTGATGCATGCAGTTCTTTGTTAAATTCTTCAACTCTCTTCAGCATCTTATCTCTGCATTTAATGACCAAACCGTTTTTTGTCTTTCGGTGATGTAATTTGTTGCTTTCCTAGTGCCATTTTACTTCGGACCTTTTTCAGACTTTTTCCTTTTTCGATGGTTTCTTTGATCTGATCCATGCTTCTCTTTCTTTTTTCTTCTCTTTGTCTTTTGTTGATAAACTTATTTAATTCCCCTCGTTCAATTTAATCTTTGGTTTTACTTTCGTTTCCTTTCTTTTTTTCATAAACTCGAGTGTCTTTTCTGAATAGTTCTTGTCTTTGGTTGTATTAGGTTTTCCTACTACCTCCGCTGATTCTCTTTGCACTTTTGCTAGTCTGTCATTCAGCTGATTATTGTCACATTGAGCATTACTTAGAGCCTGAAATCTGTTCCTCTTTTCCAACTGAAAGGCTGCTTTGTTTTGGTTTACTTTTATTGGGCATATCTTTTATTCTTTAATCATTTTTTCTTTCACTTTTGAAACAGAATCTGGCTGTGCAACCCACCATTCTATGGTCACTTCCGATACTTACTTTGTTGATAACTGTGACATTTGTGATCGTGTTATTATTATCTGCTATAATGAAGTCGATTTCATTCATTGTTTCTCCATTTGGGCTTCTCCAGGCCCACTTTCTTTCTGTGGGTCTCATTCAAACCTACAATATTCCAACTAATGTTTTCCAGTTCAGTCATTAAGTTATCAAGTTTGTAATATTCTGCGATGCTTCTTACATTGTGTGCATACATCTTCATGGATTTCAGATTATTTAATATCCCAGACTCTAACTTGCCAACACAGTGCCTATCACTTTTGATGGCACACTGCTTGTAAGCACGGGATGCAGTGCGGTTGGACCTTAAATAGACGATGATCCAACAGGAATGCCCGTCAAATCATTTGCAATAGAACTCATGTTTGGTTGGAAGGAATGTGACAAATAATCTCACCTCCCTGTCACATAATTTCTGGTGAGATGTTTTTTTTTTTTTTGCCACTTTATTCGTTATATTCGGTGGAACCCAATATATCTATAGGGAGTCCCACGGTCTGCGCCATCTAAGACGGTACCTTGTATATCTACAAGGCCTTCCCTTATCCGCCACCCAAGGACGCGCCAGGTAGCAATGGGATCCTGCCCCTTGATATATATATATATATATATATATATATATATATATATATATATATATATATATATATATATATATATATATATATATATATGAGCCTCTGTGGTAAAGTGTGCGTTTTCCCACACTGAATAACGAGGGTTCGCGCCCCGCCAGGGTAATAAACTTTGGGAGCTTTCTTCTGGCCACGTACTGCATTGGCGGACACAAGGATTGCTGTGGTTGAAGCAGTGTCGCATACTATGAAGTATTCTTGCACCAAGTCGGCTTGCGCGGGCCGATTACCCTTGGTTCACAAACTACACACATATCCAAAGCCATTCCAACACAACAATTACACTTACAAGCACTTCTCACCCTACATATAATCTCTACCAGACAGCCTAAGCCACTTGGTAGAGATACATTGGCTGTATCGTCCCCACTTCGGTAGGGATAGGCCGGTCCCGCAGTGGACGCTCAAACGACTGATATATATATATATATATATATATATATATATATATATATATATATATATATATATATATATATATATATATGTGTGTGTGTCTATTTGCCTTAGTGACCGGGGGTTTCGGTCCCAATGGTGGATGGGAAATAATAATAATAATAAAAAAAAAGTGGATTAGACACTTTGGCAAGGAAGGTATGAAGAACATCAGTCATCATTCAGGTCGTCTTAGTGTTGCCACACCAGTACAGAAAATACTCACAGCGATGGAAGGTAGCACCTGTAAGCAGTGCTTATTCAATAAGAGACGAATAACTGAACCTAGAATGAAACACTGGAATAGTTGAGCGTAGACTTCGGTAGGGTTGCCATACGTCCGGATTTTCCCGGACATGTCCTGCATTTAGGTGTCAAAATCTTCGTCCGGGATGAATTTTAAAAATTCTCCAAAAGTCCAGAATTTCAGTTTCCATCACTTTTCCACGAAAAATTTAATATACCATTACACTTTAACGACGAGAGAGAGAGAGAGAGAGAGAGAGAGAGGCCTTCGTTGTTTTCGTCAGCTGTTAAGTGTTCCCATGATGGCTGGTTTAGTGCTAGCAGGCAGCTAAAGTGTCCTGCCTTTTCCTGTTGTTCAGCCACGAGTTTTTTTATTATTATTATTATTATTATTATTCTTTCCATAGTGGTGATATAGCCATAAAATACATGGCAATTACACACAATTATTGGTTAGTTTTCATTTTTACATTGTAGCTCTTGTTTTTCTTGTGATCTTATCCTGCATCTTAGACGCTTTAGCATTTTTGTCATAATCTAGCCAGTTCTGTACTTTGCCTGTTTTTCATTATATTGTAAAAAGATTAACCCGCCCCGTCCCGACCACTTTTCGACCACTGGTACCCCCCAATCCCGACCATTTTTCGACCCTTTTTTTTTTTTTTGCTTAAACTTTCGCTTTTGGTCAGAAACAATGGTCAGTGGCAAAGAAATTGGTCCCCGGGGTCCCTAATTAGCTTAACCAGGCATGCCTTGGTCCCACCTGGCCCCGTGTTCTCCCTAGGCGGTCTGAGCCTCTAACGTTTTCTATGGTATTATAAGTCTGGGAAACCAATGAAAGTAAGTAGAAATGTATTTATTACAAACATAAAAACATGTGATAAAAGAGTATATTGGATTTTATACAAAAATAGAGCAGAAATAAGCATTGTACCAACGTGCGAAACGAGCAAAATCGGCCAACTTGGTCACGATGAATCGCTAACATTCTAAAATCATGATACATATAATTTTTTTTACTTATATAATACTTCTACAATAACATTATACCATTTTACATTTTATTGAACTGTTTTTACGTATTCACAGGCCTTTTGATAACATTTAACGTAATGTTAGCGCTTATTTACGTAGTGAGTGAACTCGCTGTGACTGTTGTTTCAACTCGTATTGTGTTTTTTCTACTTACATAATACTTTTCTAATATTATTATACACTTTTCAACTTTATAGAACTGTTTTGAGATTATTTCAGGCCTTACGTAAAAATATAGCGTAATAATAGCGCATAATAACACACACGGTGAAGTCGCTATGACAACTATTTCAACTTACAACCTATTTTTGTACTTATATAATAATTCTCCACTAACATTGCACATGTTTACACTTGATATAATTGATATCACGTAATTTCTGAACTTACGATGGAACTGAGCATCATATTTGCGCGTACTTACACAGGGAGTGTTATCGCGATATCATTTGTTTCATCTTACACTAGTATTCAACTTATAAAATACCTTACTACTAACATTACAACATCTTCCACTGTATATAATTCCTATCACATACTTACCGACCAGAATGTGGGTGTACTCGTGACATCAATTATTACAACTTACAGTAATGTTCAACTTATACATTTTATTCATGCTAACATTACACCCGTTTCCACTTTATTTTCTTGCTATCACATATTTACTGACCAGATTTACACAGTGGGTGTAGTTTTGATAATTCTTTCCACTTACACTAAATCTCAACTTATACATTACTTTTCTGAAAAAATAACACCCGTTTCAACTTTTTATTTGACTTAGCACCTACTGACTGGCCTTACCATTATCATGAGCGTCATTTCGCCTTCCCACACAGTTTCAGTAGTGTAGGAAATTATGATACTCCTTGAAACAAGGCTGAAGGCACAACGCAACATTGCACTCGACACACTCGTACCTTGTGTCTTTTCTCTGAGTGGATGGTCTGACTGTCGAGTGCCTACATACATGGCAGCGACGCTGGGGTTTACGACGGTTTGGTTCGGAAGGGATTGCGCTGGGATAGTGGCGTCCTGCAAGACGTAGGGGAGTCTGAGCAGCCATGGGGGTGTGGGTGCGGTGTGTGGGTCTGTCCTGGGCATGCTTGGCGATTATTTCACGTGCCAGCTCCCTCACAAACCCCTCAAAGGTCTCGGATACTCCGGTGGTCATTGCGTGCAGGTAGTGGGCGTTCAGGACCGTGATGTCGAGCAAGTGGAAAAAGAGTTTCTTGTACCACTTCATCGTGGTCCTGGCACAGTCAACACTTGAAATCATCGAGTCTGACTGATCAACTTGCCTCATGTTCAGATTATAGGCAAGTTCAGACTCTGGTTTCCATACGTTGCGCCTCCTCTCGCTACGGTGATCCACGGAGTCTGTGCGGTGCATCAGGGGGCTGTGAACAGTTGATAGGAGGCAAACTTCCCTGTTGTGGTTCCACAGGGTTGCAAGGATGTTATTGGCCTGGAAGAAAACCACCTCGTTCTTATCAAGTTTCCTCCCTATCTTGACCATATGGCGACGGTTTCTCTTGACTGTACCACAGACTCCGGTGTCGTGTTGGTGGAGGAACCTAGCGAGAAGAGGGCTAGTGTACCAGTTGTCCAGGTACAACACATGACCACGATGAAGGTACTCTTCTATCATTGTCTTCACCACTGTCCCAGAGAGTCCTATACTCCGATCTTCTATTATATCTGTCTGTGCGCCCGTGTACAAGACTATGTCTTGCACATAACCAGTCTTACAGTCACACATAACAAAGATCTTGAACCCGAAACGGTGTCTCTTGCTGAGTATGTACTGCCTAAAGGAAATATTGCCTCTCCACAACACAAGACTCTCGTCTATGACGTGGTCTCTGTAGGGATAAAATGAGGAGCGGAACATTTCCCATAAATGATCAAATACCAGCCTAATTCTCCTCATTTTATCGGTGTTATTTGCATTGGCTGGATCTTTTGCATCAAAAAAGTGGAGGCGGCCGAGAATATACTGAAATCGGTTACGACTCATCACCTTTCCAAAGAAAGGTGTGAGGATGATTGGGTCTGTTGTCCAGGAGGCAGGAATTTGGTTTTTCCTTACCACACCCATCAAGATAACCAGGGCCAAAAATAGGAACATCTCTGAAATAGTCACGGGATAGTCATACTGTTGGGAATGCCTGCTCGTGGTTCCCAAACGTTCACTTTCACGGCGCTGTGATTGTGAAAAAATATTAGTTTGTTCAACTATGTGCCCCACAAACGCCTCACCAAAGAACAAGTTGAAAAAATCCACCCATGATGAACCTGCATTTACACCTGGAGCCGTGCAACCTGACCGCCACTCCTCAGTGAAAGGGTGAATGATGGGAGTAAAATTACTCCCATCTTCCCAGTTCCACGTGACACCACCATCTCCAGCCACGTCACCATCGTCCCCTTCGTCAGGGTGGGGAGGTGAGAGTGGTGGGGGAGGTTGGGGAGCTGGAGAGCGGCGCCTCTCATCACTCACACTTCTCTTCCCTCTCCCTTTTCCTTTACCCTTTCCCTTCCCTTTCTTTCCTTTCCCCACATCCTGGGGCTGTGGGGAGGAAGTTTGGGAATATTCAGGGGCGAAAGAAGTGCTGGGGAGTGACTCAACCTCCTCTCCCCTAGGCCTACGAGCACCACGTGCTTGTGCTTCCTCCCTCACACCACTTGCCCCTTCACCCCGCACTACCCCCACACCTCTCTCACTTTCACCCCGCACTACCGCCACAACACTTTCCCTTTCTCCCAGCAATCCCACCACACCATTTGCCACTTCCCCAGACAAAGTACTTTCACCATACCTTATATGTCGTCTCGCCCCACCTTCTGATCCTCGTGGTGATATTTTCTCCTTTCCCAACCACGCGGCGATATCACGTCCTAAGCCTCCATCATCCTCATCATCCTCATCCTCGTCCTCATCAGATTCGGGATGGAGAGATAGCTGTGCACGTGGTTGGGGAGCAGGCTGGCCTTCCCTTGCCTTACGGTATGTCATATACCGCGTTTTTCGGGGCGAAGGGACCTCCTCATCACTGCTACTTATTTCTTCCTCTGGCTGGACGTAATCGCGATCCACCACATCATCGTCGAGTGGAGAATCACTGTCTCCAGTGAAGGCTTCCAGGACGGATGCGATTTCCTCGTCTGAGAGACCTTTCCGCGCCATGTCTGACCTGGGTCACTGCTAGCAGGTGAGTGACCGAGACAAGGGCGAGCGCGGGTCACGCGGGGTCTAGGACGCTGCCCGCCTGGCGGCAGGTAGGGGAGGCTTGGGTACGTGGGCGGATCGAAAATCTCACACGAATTTTGAAAATTGTGGAAATTATGAACCTTGCAATTGCAGGACGTTGAAGTACGTCGACGGGATTAGCTGTGACATAACGTGAGGACGTGGAAGTACGTCGACGGGACGCTGCGGGTTAAAGATTGTGATACAGTACAATAGTACTGGTGTGTGTGTGTGTGTGTGTGTGTGTGTGTGTGTGTGTGTGTGTGTGTCTGACTTTGGGCATAGGCTTCACAGCCTGCTTCCAAGGCCCAGTAGTCCAACTTCATACTATACACCTCTACATGTGTGTGTGTGTGTGTGTGTGTGTGTGTGTGTGTGTGTAGACTATATTACATATACTGTATATATATATATATATATATATGGGTTTCATAACGTCGAAGACCCAAAGTGTGTGTTTGGTGGGCAGTGGGAGCATGGGTTTCAGCAAAGGCGTCCGGTGTCTTGACTGTTCAGATATGGCAACCCTAGACTTCGGTCTTCTGAGTTATGTGTTCGAACTCCAGCCTTTGGGATTGATTTCGCCTCTCATACCAAAACATTCGATTATCATTATACAGTACCTCTATTCTCATATATGACAACGTTGTTTGATGGTAGATAATGAAAATCACAGCTTACATTTATGAACTTAAGCTATGTAGAAATTAAAATAATAAAGAAGTAGAACCAAAATCCGGTCATGTCTTTAGTTACTTGAATTGCAGCGTTCCTATTACGACATAAAAAAAAAATGAACATAATTATAAGAAACTATTCTATCATGTAATATTAGCAGTTGGAAAAACACAAGATTTTGTACTTATTTCCCTTAGTTATGAAAAATATGCTCGCATCCAAAGATTCGTCACTTGGAGCAAATGGAAACTCATGTCAGTGCTACCAACCGACCGTATGACGCAAAATAGAATGCACCACATTTTAGCCTTTCAACAGATGTTTTCATCAAATTTCAGGACACATTTCTCTTTCATTGTGCCTCTGCACCTGCATTCGACAGTTAATCTGCTACTGTTCCATCTTCTCCTGGGGCCTTCCTTCTTTTCATACGTTTAAAAGAAATGTTTAACCTACTGTACATCGTCCGGTTAGACCTTTGCTATTTCACTTGTCAATCAAAAAGTTAACTATTGGTACTATATAATCGATGCATACACTTTTTTGAAATATTCTTCAACTCTTTTCACTATCCCATCTCTGCATTTAGTGACTTCACCGTTTTTGTCTTTCAGTGATATTTATTGCTTTCCTAGTGCCATTTTAATTCGGACCTGTTTCAAAGAAACTATCAAGAAACCACCATAGAAACCATAAAAAAGGATTAAGTAATAAACCTTTTTTGATGGTTTCTTTGATCTAATCCATGTTTCTCTTTCTTTTTTCTTCTCTCTGTCTCTTGTTTATAAGCTATTCAATTCCCCTTTCTATTTCATCTTTGTTTTTACTTTCATATCGTTTCTTCCTTTCATGAACTCGAGGGTCATTTTTTGATACTTGTTGGTTTCGGTTGTAATAGCTTTCCCTGTTATCTCCGCTGATTCTCTTAGCACTTTTCTTTGTCTATTATTTAGCTTATGAATGTCACACTCATAGAGCTCGAAATCTGTTCGGTATTTCTGACTGAAAGGCTGTCTTGATTTCGCTTACTTTTATTGGGCATATCTGATTATATATACAATAGTTGTATAAAAAATATATAATAATTATGTATTTAAAGATGATAGATACCGGTATCAATATACTGTAGACAGAGATATCGATATAGACATATAGGTGTATATTAGAGGAATAACGATACCACCTCACATAATGCAAATGTATAATGAAATGTAATGATGCATTACCAGGCACATCTGTAACGCCAAGGGCACACACCAATTTTCTTTTATATTGCAAGGAAGAAGGAACCAAAGGCCAGGGGTCCGCGAGCCCTTCTAAAAAAAAAAAAAAAAAAAAAAGCCAAATTCAAGATCCGTCCATTTCGAGATGCCTGGACACACTGCGTTTGAAAGACTGGAGATCATAGGAAGTAGGAAATACAGGCAGAGGGAAACAGTTCCAGAGATGACTTGTTGCATAACTGTTAACTCTTGCATCAGAGAGTTGGACAGAAAAGTAATGAGACCGTTGCAAGACGGGTGCTACGCTCCCGTCGTAGAGGTGGAGGGATGCAAGCAGACAGTTCACAGGAGCAGTGACCACTGAAGTAACGACAGAAAAAAGATAAAGATGCAACAGTGCAGCGAAGAGACAGAGGTTGAAGGTAGCCAGTAAAAGGACAGTTAATGAGACGAAAAGCCTTTGACTCCACCCTATTGAGAAGAGCTGAATGTGGGGAGCTTCCCCACACATGAGAGTTGTACTCTAAACAGGAGCGAATAAAACCCGTGTATAAAGTCAAAAATTGTGCAAGGGTAAAGAAGGTACAGAGCCGGCTTAGCACGCCTAATCTCTTGGAAGCAGATTTCACAAGAGATGTAATATGATCTTTTCAAGATAAATCCCGAGAGAATGAAACCCCAAGTATGTTTAAGGATGATGCAGGATTGAGCTTGATATTATTAAACATTAGTGGGTACTCCTGTGGAAGATTTTGTCGGATTGTTACATATAAGAACTAGGTCTTTGATACATTAAAAACAAGATTACTTTTACGCCAGTCAGAGATACGAGCCAAGTCAGACATTAGGTGTGCCATTACCTCATCCCTTGTTTGCTGAAACTGCCGATTTGGACGTTGAATGGAAAGGTGAAGGGTGGAATCAGCAGCGTATGAGTAGATAGGATATGTGACTTAGTTATAAATTCGCTTCGAGTTTAGTGTCCTTGAGCAATGTTTGGAGCTAAAAGGCGCAGTTTTAATCATCTTTTGTCAGCCTATAGATATACTCAATTTGCTCTAAAGGATGTAATAATATTCAGAGAGGGATGATTTGGACATCCATACTTATCAATGGGATGAAAAAAGATTAGGAAAAAAAAAATCGAAGGATATATGCTGGTGGTATTGTTGTGTAACCTTGGACTCTCTGGCCAAGCAGAGTCGTCAACAGCAAACAAGCAACTGCCCTTGCAGTTCATCCCGTGATGGGATCCTGTGATCCCTTGCGGTAGACAGCGCCTCGCCACAGCCAGGCACGGGGCAGTGTGGTTTGGTTCCCAGATGGACAACACATTCGCGTCTTTCGACTTACTTAACAGAGGCATCATAATTATAAAGATGCCTTTCATACCGTTATTTGTCTATATGGTTACCGTCTAGCGTTGTAAATGGTTTCCAGGGTTGCAGGAAACATGTGGTTTGTCACTCAATACAGAGCCACCTGAACTGGAAGCAAGATATAATAAAGTGACAGAAAACCTAGGAGAAAGAGGAATAGCGGAGGGCAGGCATGGAAAAGCAATGGTAAATATGAAGAGGTAGTTAGCCCTGTGTCAAGTGAGTGGATACTGGTTACCACCACCTGCCACCAAAGAGTATAAGTAATAAATGTGAAAAGCCACGTTTTTCCCCCTTGCACTCTCCACCGCATTTTTTTTTTTTTTTTTTTTTTTGTGCATAAAGATGTCTGTAGTAGCTACGGGTATAGGAACTTACGAGAAAGACGATGTGTGCAACAGATCTGAAATATGCTGATTAATTTTTGAGTAGAAAGAATATGAAGGACGAATAATTGTAAATTATGTTTGCACTAAGTTGCTCCTTTTGAGTTTCAAAGGTATATTGAAAAGCGTTTGTTTTGTTTGAGAATCGTAAAGTACATCTCTTTACGGAGAGCATGAGTCAATACAGATATTAATGTGAGTAGTATAAACAAAGGCGAGCTTGAAATTAGCTCCCACGAATCACTGAATATCTGGTGTGGCGAGTGGTTTGATGGTGGTAAGATTGTGATGATGTGGTTTGACGTACTGGAATCGGTACTATAAAACCAGCTGTGTGTGTGTGTGTGTGTGTGTGTGTGTGTGTGTGTGTGTGTGTGTGTGTGTGTGTGTGTGTGTGTTAAACTGCAAGTCATCTTGTGATGATCCAAACTTGGTAGCTGGGTGGGTAGGTTGGTGGGCAGATGGGTGTGGTGGGTGGACAGGGTGGATGTGTTAGCTGAATGGTCAGGGTGCGTGGGGTGAATAGGCAGGATGGGAGAAAGAGAAAGGACGAGGGAGGGGGTGGATGGGTGGGTGTGGTGGGCGAAGTGGACTGAGAGGGCGAAATGAGTGTGGTCTGCGAGCTGGGTGTGATAGGGGAGCAGGGTGAGGTGGGTGGATTTGTGGACTGGGCTGGGTGGGCGATTTGGCGGGGTGAAGTGGCAGTGTGGGTTAGGAATGTGGGTAGGGTGGGTGTGCTTTGTAAGTTGGTGGGTGGGGGGATCTATTGCTTTCCACGGAACAAGCAAGGTGACGGGCGTACTTCACATGGGTGAATGAGTACGAGTGAATTGATCGACCAGAGGGTTGTTGTTGTTGTTGTTTAAAGATTCCCTGCATCTATAGTGCAGGCCAGGCCATACATTAGCCCGGTCAGTGGGGTATGGGCTGGTTAAAAAACAGTAAGGGGAGAGGACAGGACCCGGGGATTACCCAGCACACACGTCCTGTCTCCTGGCTGGCTTTGTGGTGTGTGTGACCAGTGGGTATAAGGGTGAGTGAGGTAAAATAGTTTCACTGTGGAAACTGAGGCAGAAATATTTTAAAATACACGTAAAATGGTAGCACCGCCTGACAGATTTGTCCGTAATATTGATCATGTGACCTTACAGTCATTTGTATTTATAATACTGTAAATAAATACTGACCGTGTGAAGGTCTTTTCATCAAACGATACTCTTCTGGTTAATGCCAACCGATGTATCATTCACAGTCACATCCATTACAGCAAAGAGGCTATAAACTCTCTTCGCGGTGATGGACTCTATATCCATTTATTTACTGTAAACAATACTGTTGAACAGTACAAATGATTAAATGGATGAAAAGAAAAATTAATAGTTTGACGTATACACTGAAATGTTAGTACAGAAAGACATAACTACAAATCAGCTTTACAGGCACTAAGCTACAAGAAGCATGAATAACATCATCCTGACTTCCGTCACACGGTTTCTCTCGTTATGGCAAAGTTCTTACCACATGAAATTTAGCTTCACTAGCATTTTTCTAGACGTTCCTTAGTTTTAAAAAATCCATTTTCGCATTATTCTGACGAAATTGTTCTATGCACCAAAACTCGCCTCAGTAATATTTAGCTTCACAGCCTGGTTGACACACAAGTTTGAACCAATGAACTCTAGCCCCAGCTCTCAAACCCACTGACTCCCCCTCACCTTTCCCCATCATACTACCATCACACTCACAATCCAACTACTTGCTGACCCCGCCTCTTTCTAAGCAACGATATAATAGCTATCTCTTGACGGACAAATTCCCAGAGACAGAGAACTATAGTCCTAGACTGTACCCAGGGCAACACTTAAGGGAGGAATGGCAGTGATGTAACCGGAACCTCAATCAGCCTTCAGCCAGGTAGTCCGGGGTTAAGGTTCTGAGCCGGCCATAAGACCTTTTGGCAAGGGTTTTCTTTACCCCCACCCTTTTTTTTTTTAATTATTTGTCCGACTTTGGGCAAAGGCTTCAGGGCCTTTTCCAAGGCCCAGTAGTCCTCCTACACACCTCCACATGTCACCACGTCGGCGCTAACACCCACCGTCCATACTGAATACTTGGTAGGGCTGTCTCATACAGGACTGGTGCACTGGTATTAGCTGGGGTATTTTTTACATGTCGGAGGTCTTCTGGTAGATCAATAAAGTCTGCTTTTATGGAAATCAAATCCTTAAACTGTTCCCTGCCCCAGCCGTAATTTGATCCTGGGTTCATTAGGACTGCAGGCCGCCTCTCTCCTGATTCAGCCACCGCCTCCCCCAAAGCTGTTTATACCTAGAAGTAAAATTGGGAAGAAAGGTATAGCTGTGGGCAGACAGGGCAAGTTCCATTGTTACAATGTCGAGCCAAAGATTCTGCATTCCATGAACCCATGCAAGGGTGATATTATCTGCAGGACCTCATTATTATGCAGGAGGTCGACATCATACATGAACTTGCTCAGGAAGATGTAACTGACGCTCGTTTCATAATTATATTCTTGAAAGGCATGAGGAAGAATATCACCGCAGTTATCTGACTTTCGACAAGGTTTCTTTCCCCGCATGTTTCAAGGTTGGTTACGAAATTGTTAATGCATTAGCCTATATTCCCAACGCTGTTTCTTTTTCACATTGTCAATTTATATACATAATAACAAGCCTTGTCGGGATAGACATTTAGTGTCGTGGCAACTGTAGAGCTCAGTGTCATGACAGTGAACACTGCACATCCAAGACTGTCAGTTTTCTCACTGCTTGGGTGCTCAATCCACTTCCATGGGGGATTGTCTCGTGTGGAAGGAAGAGGAAGAGGTCTGCGCAGTGAAGTCAGCTGAAAGCATATCCTATTACGAAGCTAGGAAGAAGGTAAAGGCGTTGCATGCAACTCCTCGCTGAACACCACCTATGCTTTGACGATGATGACCCATCCTGTGATGTGCTCGCTGAATACCACCTATTCTTTGACAATGATGACCCATCCTATGATGTGCTCAGACGAGACACAGACTGATCCTGTCCCTGTTACTCGCGCCACTAGCTTTGCCTCTTCATCTCGACCTCCTGTCTGTTCCAACTCTCTCACTGGCATTCCTGTAACAACTTCATACTCACAGGCTGCATCTGCTTCTCACTCAGTACAGCCTAAACCGAAGTCTGACAAATCTTACAAAGCAGCCATGTCTTCATGTACTTCCCGCTCCTGCTTCAGCAAGGGAAAGAGGAGTCAGCTCTTCCTCGGGGAGTCTGGGAGTCTTATTACTGACGAAACAATGGAGGTTTGTGCTGGCAAGCACCAGGATAGGTTCCCCGGTAGTCACCCGCCTGGTGGCTGGTGGCAGAGAGAGAGAAAAAAAAAATGGCCAGCTTCTGTTAATCTTAAACCGTCGCATTCACTGTGTAACAGTGGAAGTGTAGGACTCTTGGAATTAAATTGCACAATACTGCAATCTTGTCATATGTACACAGGCCAGATGTTACGTGTTTACAGCAGACGCACTTATAGGATCATCCTGATCTTCCACAGTTCAGACACTATCACTCTAACAGTTGATATGATGGTCACGTAGTTGTCACATACGCATGCGGATCACATGCACAAACGGAAGTGGTTCTAAATTCTATTCTGGAAGCTGTCGCCTGCAGAGTAAAATTTGATAACAAATATCTGTTTATTTGCTTTTTCTCTTATCCTCCACATGACCCCATTGACGGTGATGCTTTAGATTCACTGTTTGACCACTTTCCTGAAAATAAGTTAGTTTTGGGCGACTTTCACGGCTATCATTGTCAGTGGGGTAGCTTGATGATTGATGGTCGTGGGGAGCAACTAGCTGACCTAATAATGCAGTCCAGCTTCTGTCATCTGAACGATGATAGAACAACCTATATATATAATCGTACTAGCGATTTTTCGGCCATTGACTTGTCTCTTGACTTCCCAGTTATACCATTATGACGACTTCACTGATCAATTGTCTTTCGATCAATTGTCTTTCATATACACGCAACGTTTTTTCGGGCCCTCCATTTCCAAATTATAACTTTAAGAAAGCAGAATGGGGATCCATCTCAAGGATGGCCGATTCAGACATCTAATATCTGGGCTGACCATAGATATGAAGGTCCTAAATTTGACTTATTCCACATTACAGGCACCTAAGGCTGCTATTCCCAAAACTTCTCCAGCTCGTGCAAAGTGTAGAGCTCATTGCTGGACGCCGGGTTCCCGAGATGCATCGAAAGAAAGCAGCAGCAGATAGAGCAAATTTGATAGTTAGCCTACATAAGTAAACTTTATTGCTTTCAAACTGGCAAGGGCTGAGGCAAGAACAATCGAAAGGGTTAAACGTGACTCCTGGCGTTCTTTTGTGTCCACGGTGAATTACTATATCACAGTCAATAAAGTCAAGTCCTGCTTTATATATATATACACACACAAATATATATGTAAGCAAGCGAAGTTGCTGTTTCTGCATTACATATTTAATTTCTGTTCAATGTTTTCGATGGGTCGCTGATTTTCACTTATCCTTCTGGGTACCTGAGTAGCTGTTCAAATGTTAGTGTACTTGGTAATGTTTTGTTCCATCCTGAGTGTGATGGTGGGTGGAGTGAAACCTCATTATATAGGAGATGCTTACACGTGCTACCAGGTGACTTATCGGCCAAGAATATGCAACGGAGGGTGTGGGGCTATCTCATTGGTGGATGAACTACTCTACCGATGTTTGTGATCTTTTCCATGTAGGAAGGACTTGCATATCGTCCACTTGTGTGAGCTGATTGCAGGTTTCAGTTCGGAAATATGAAGTGCTTCCAGAAACACGAGTCTACGTGGATCTTTTACACGGTCAATTATTTCAGTACCCTTTCCGAGGTGCTGACGGGTGAGGAAGGTGTTACGGCTAGTTCTGTAATGACTTTTTATCGATCCATTCTGTAGGTGACATGTGAGAGGCCTTGACAATTCAGTCCTCGTCATTCCTACATAGGTATGAGTCCCACAGTCCTCACTTGTGCAAGTATGCCGATAGATTATGGTTTTCTTGCATGGTCGTACTTTTCACGGTAGGGCTATTCTTGAGTAGTAAATGAAAAGTTTTGCTGGTACTGTAGTAAGTGATTAGCGCGATGCCTTCGTTAGGGTCTGTGCATTTGACATTTTAATGAACGATATTATTAATTATTCTCTCAACAGTTTTATACTCTGTAGAGAATAATGAAAAATACAGTATTATTTATAGAAATGTCTAATGCCGCCATTAGGTGACCAAAGCCGATGCATGCAAGCATATTGGAGCCTTTATAAACGAAACGAACGAAACAATAGAGGTGTTCCTGAACATCAAGAAAGCCTGTGACATGACGTGGCGACACAGTGTACTAATGAAGCTCATTTTTCTTTGTTTAAGAGGCAATTTGCCTGTTTTTATTTTCACAGTTTTGAGGCACAAAACTTTCTTTGTGGGGTGTCCCAGGGCAGCGTGGTTAACCCTGCTTTACTTAGCATTCAGATCAGTGATATTCTGCCATCAGCTCCCATCCCGAGGAATCGTAAATTTTCACTCTATGCTGACGTTTGTGCAATATGACACTCTTCCTGTAATGCACAATTATCGGCTGGGGTGAATCAAGCAGCCTTTGATTATGTCCACCCGTGGGCCTTACAGTGGGGACTTAGTTTTCTGTCACTGAGTACACTGTTGTAATTTTTACCACCCGTAACGTCGCTGCCTTGAACTTGACTTTGGATTATCAGCCGTTACCTTTTCATGTTTCTGTAAAATTTTTGGCCTACATTTAGATCGCAGATGTTAACAGTTTACTTGATCGTTGTCATAAAGTATTTAATGTCCCTAAGTAATTGGCGGGTAGTACTTGGAGAGCCAAAAATATTTATTAATTGTGTATAAGTTCCATATTAGATCCAAGCTAGACTATGGCTCATAGGTATATGAATCGCTAACTGATGCCACATTGACGAGGTTGGATCTGTTGCAGAATAAAATAGCATACGTGTTGTGGGGCCTTGAAAGGCACACGGGTAGCTTGTATGGAACTAGAGGCGAATGTATAGTACCTCCCCTCCGTATTCGCCGAGACCAATTTTTGTTCTTTTTTTTTTTTAAATGCAAGAAAGAAGGAACCAATGGCCAGGAGCCTGCAAACCGTTCCTTCCAAGAAAAACAAAAACAATATAAAAAAGAGCCAAATTCAAGATCAGTTCATTTCGAGATGCCTGGACACACTGCGTTTGAAAGACTGGAGATCATAGTAAGTAGAAAATACAGACAGAGGGAGACAGTTCCAGAGTTGACCTGTTGCATAAATGAAAGACTGGGAGTAACGGTTAACTCTTGCATTAGAGAGTTGGGCAGAAAAGGGATGAGAGTATGTTGCTAGACGGATGCTACGCACCCGTCGTAGAGGTGGAGGGATACAAGCAGACAGTTCAGAGGAGAGTGACCATTGAAGTAGCTATAGAAAAGAGATAAAGATGCAACAGTGCGGCGAAGAGACAGAGGCTGAAGGGAGCCAGTAAGAGGAGGAGAGTTGATAGGACGAAAAGCTTTTGACTCCACCCTATTGAGAAGAGCTGTATGTAAGGAGCCTCCCCACACATGAGAGTTGTACCCTAAACAGGTGCGAATAAAACCCGTGTATAAAGTCAACAACTGTGCAGGGGTAAAGAAGGTACAGAGTCGGCTTAGCACATCTAATCTCCTGGAAGCAGGTTTTACAAGAGATGCAATAATTATGATCTTTCAAAGATAAGACCCTAGTGAATGAAACCCCAGACATGTTCAAGGATGATGCAGGATTAAACTGAATATTATTAAACATTAGTGGGAACTCCTGAGGAAGATTGCGTCGGGTTGATAGGTGTAAAAACTGAGTCTTTGATGCTTTAAAAATAACCAGATTATTTTTACCCCAGTCAGAGATACGAGCCAAGTCAGACATTAGGTGTGCCATATCCTCATCCCTTGTTTGTTGAAGTAACTGCTGAGAAGGACGTTGCAGGAACCGAATGGAAAAGTGAAAGGTGGAATCATCAGTGTATGGACAGGGTTAGACGTACAGCTTAGAAGGTCATTGATGAATAAAAGGAAGAGAGTTGGTGATAGGGCAGAGCCCTGAGGAACACCACTGTTGATAGATCTAGGAAAAGAACAATGGCCGTCTATAACAGCGGCTATAGAGCGACCAGAAAGGAAGCTATAGATGAAAGCACAGATAGAAGGATTGAAACCGAAAGAGGGTAGTTTGGAAATTAAAGATTTATGCCAGACTCGATCGAAAGCCTTTGAGATGTCAAGTGCAATGGCAAAGCTTTCTCCAAAGTCCCGAAAGGAGGATGACCAGGAGTCTGAAAGGTAGGTGAGGAGATCGCCAGTGGAGCGCCCCTGACGGAACCCTACAGTCTACTCCTCAGTATTCAGACTGTAAGGAAAAGTAATTCCGACAATTGTGGCCTGTTCTCTCTGCCATACCACCAGCACCTTATGCGGGGAGGTTCGTCGGCAACTTGCTATTCCTCTCCACTTACCATTTCAGGAGTTTGGTGTGGTTCTGATTTTCTGTGACAAGTTGGTGTTTAAAAATATAGCGCCCTAGGACCCACTCAAATTTACCATTGATTTATCATGACTCCCAGCACCGAAGATCGAGGTACCGGAAAAGGAGGTCCATCACTTGTTCGGTAATGTCAGTTGATATAATTTGGGGTTACGCCGATTGTACACTGGCGGTCAAAAGTTCTGTCCTGATCCCAGGCACAATATGAATCTCTACCAACTGAGATTCGAACAACGGTGCTTTAAGAGGAGGGGGATGCTTGGTACTGTACCGGGGTGGCACGAGACGGGGTCAGAGGGAGAGATTCAGTGTCCTTATCCATGGGAAAATAAGTACCCAGTATTGCCATGGTATCAATATGGTTCACTGATAGGGTTATATTAAAATGATAACTATGAACATGAGATACAGGTATACTCCGCGAGACAAGTTTTTATAAGTTGATTAAGAGAATACGAGTAACTTAGTATTATGATGATTCTTAGTTCTCGTAGCGTAGGAGCATTCAGCTTGTATTTCGTGTTTTTTTAATAATCGTTTGCATAACTGTGATTCGTTGGTTTCTTTGCAGTGGCCAGTCGTTGGTTATCACTGGATATTAAACTTTTCAGTGAATATTATGGTCATACTTTTCTGTCTTTAATAAAGTTATAATTCATATCACACTTACAGGTATACCACCGTGATTTTGAGTCACTTCAGGTAAGGAAGAACTTTATGGCAAAAGCCTGATCATTTCAATCAATCTCCGGGGGCGCTCGGGGTGAAGTTAGAAAATGTAGTGGCAAATTTTAATTAGAGAAAAATGAAACAAATGAGTTAAACAAATGAATTTGTATCAGTCAAACACTACATCTCTAACCCCTTTCCAACCATTCTCATCATTCCTGTCAACCTCCTACCTCATTCCTCCCTCTTCCTTACCTCTCTCCTCCCACTTTCACTCTTCCTACCTACTTACTTCCTCCCCTGAGGGTCATGGACATCCTGTTTGACTCAGGTGCTAAATGTGAAAAAAAAAAAAAAAAATACAGGGAGAGCTAACTGGTGATCTGAAGACCAGTGGTAATGGAAAGTTTCCCTTTACCACGTATACCACGACATGCATTGCATAATATTATCTAGAAGTAATCTGGCCAGCTTTATCCGTAGGCTCTTGATAATCAAAATAAATATTCATTTTCCAAACCGTCCCTTATCCATTGTGGAAGAAAAACTATGAACTACTGAATCAATACGAATGGTTTAATAAGCACTGCAAGTTATTATGGAAGGCAAGAATATGGCAATGGCAGGAAGGTAGAACCTCTTTATTATGTAGTGAAATGACATGAGTGGTTGTTTGAAACAGTGTGTGAGAGAGAGAGAGAGAGAGAGAGAGAGAGAGAGAGAGAGAGAGAGAGAGAGAGAGGTTGTTCTGAATGTAGAAGAGAGCGGCAGTGCAAGATGGCTTTACCAATGTTATCTTGCAATATAATCAACAGTGATCTATGAATAATCTGACAGCATTACCAGCTATTGCATTATTTCGTATTTGTTATAGAAATGGCAGAGACGCGGAGCGTAGTGGGTGAAGGGAAGAGTGCAAATGGTCCTAGGGTCATTACCCTCCGTGGCCGGATCGGGCGGTGGGAGGTGGAAAAGTCATCAAAAGAAATTGCCCTTCTCACAGGTGTCTCTACCAGGACTGTGAACCGATGGATTCGTCGGTGGCAAATGGAGGGCTCTGTGAAGACAATGCCTTGCAGTGGAAGACATCGAATTCTTACTCGCAAGATGTCGCCCATATAGCGGACATGGTAAATGAGCAGTCAAACTGTTTTGCAGTTCAGGTTACTCTGGCACTAAAGCTTCCCTGCGATCAGCGGACGACGAGAATACGCTTTCACAAGATGGGTATTCACTGTTACAGGACGGCCAAGAAAGAAAAACTCTCTCAAGCCAGTAAAGAGAGTAGACTAAGTTTTGCTTTACAGTACTTATGAGCAGACGTATATTTTTGGAACGCAGTGATATTTACTCATGAGAAATAACGTCGGTGAAAGCAGGGGCTTGAACATGCTGGAAACCAGTAAACGGGTATGAAATGAATAATATACAAGAGAAGGGTAAAAATGGTAGGGAGCCCCTATTATTTAGGGGTTGGATGTGGGCCAGTGGACCTGGAGAACTGACGAAAATAGAAGGAAGATTTACTGGGGAAAAAGACACTGATGTGTTAGAAAATGTTTTATTGTCATCCTTGCGAAATATTGCAATCTAACATCCTCATCCTATTAGACTTGTTCACGACAGGAGTCCTGTGCATATGTGCAGGGTGGTAAAGGATCGGCTAAATCAGCACCAGGAAATGGAAGTCCTCGATTGGCCCTCAAAAGGTTGTGAAATAAACCCAATCCATTGTATGTGTGTCATTATTACTGTAGGGTTTAACTGATATAAATTCATTTGTTTAACTCATTTGTTTCATTTTTCTCTAATTAAAATTTGCCACTACATTTTCCAACTTCACCCCGAGCGCCCCCGGAGACTGATTGAAATGATCAGGCTTTTGCCATAAAGTTCTTCCTTAGCTGAAGGGTGGTATACCTGTAAGTGTGATATGAATTATAACTTTATTAAAGACAGAAATGTATGACCATAATATTCACTGAAAAGTTTAATATCCAATGATAACCAACGACTGGCCACTGCAAAGAAACCAACGAATCACAGTTATGCAAACGATTATTAAAAAAACACGAAATATAAGCTGAATGCTCCTACGCTACGAGAACTAAGAATCATCATAATACTAAGTTACTCGTATTCTCTCAATCACCTTATAAAAACTTATGTCTCGCGGAGTATACCTGTATCTCATGTTCATAGTTATCATTTTAATATAACCCTATCAGTGAACCATATTGATACCATGGCAATACTGGGTACTTATTTTCCCATGGATAAGGACACTGAATCTCTCCCTCTGACCCCGTCTCCTGCCACCCCGGTACCACGCATCCCCCTCCTCCCGAAGCACCGTTGTTCGAATCTCAGCTGGCAGAGATTCATGTTGTGCCTGGGATCAGGACAGAACTTTTGACCGCCAGTATACATCAAAGGCTGTAAGTCGAGTGAATGTTTGGGTGCTAGTATGCGGTCGACTGAATGTGAAATCAGGTTTTACTGTAGTTGCTGACTTGTACATCTGTCTTTACTTCTGATACTTTTGCCACTGACAAAGCCATAGACTATCGTAATTCTCGACACGACTCATGTATCATATTTTCAGACTCTTAATCAACCCTTCAGGCGATTTATTCTTGCAGTACTGAGATCCAATGTCGCATCATTAATAAGTTGTATTCGTGCAGCAAGTTCTTCATGTTAATCTGGGTACCTGGTCAGTGTCGTATCTGTGGAAATGATCAGACTGACATGCGACGTCAGCTATAGAGCTAGAGGAAACCTGCGAAGTTTGTCGCAATATACGGTCGAGTCTCTCCCTTAGACAGAAGCTAATAAATCATCTGTGGTATGGTGAGTGGATCAGAGTGAATATTCCCTCTTTTAACCCATTGGATCCCAGGGGTGCTGGGCGAGGTATGCCACTGGGAGGGTACTAAGCGTACCGCCCTCCGCCTATCGGCTCATAGTCGCGAAGCTCATAGGTCCCTACCTGGGGGTTCCCTACTTTATAAAGACTTGAAGAATCCCAGTTCTGTCCAATACTCGGGACCCTGGACTCCAGTGGGTTAAGACATTCATTGGCGACTGGGATTCTGCCAATCATCCTAGAAAGAAAATTTGTACAAAAGCGGAGCTACTGCGCGTTTATCACTCATAAATCGACATATACTGAGAAATAGTTTCCACCGCACTGTGACATCTGTAGCGCGGTGTTATCTATCGGTCCCATCATCTTGCATTCTCGGAGATTTATTCGTGAACAAGCTTTACATACAAATTACTGGGGCACAGCAGAAATCCTCTGCACCCTTTCCACCATCTCCGTGTTGTGGATCTTGTTCAGACTGATAAACTGATGGTTTCCATGAGGGAGACAGGCTTGATCAGAGTGACGTGAACTTTTATTGTATTCAGTTTTTTTTTTTTTTTCGACTATAGATATATATATGTTGTACAATAAAATTAAGGTTGATAGTTGATGTATCTGGAATAGTTCCTGCGTCTGACTATTCTGTTTCTTATATTGATGTTCCCCACGTGCCTCGCTTGCAGGTCACCAGTTGCTGGGTGTACCGTATGTGTGCAGTATAGAGAGGTACTGGGCACCTTCAGTCGATGATGGTCTGCTGGGTGAGGTATTTAATTTTTTGTACAATATAAATGATTTGCTTCCTATTGTATTAATTTTCTTAATTAAGGTCAACAGTGTACGTATAGTTTCTGTCTCGTCTGGTTCTCTCTCATTATGTTGACATCCTGTTGGTTAATACATGTGCCTTTCCTGACAGTCAGCAGGTGATGAGTGCAGGTGTGTAACGTGGAGAGGCATTATATATCTGCAGTCATTGGTGTTCTGTTGGTCGAGGTATTTTAGCCATTAGTTTAACCATACTGTGGATGTTTGATTAACCATTTGTATCTTTTGGCCTCAGTGACCGGTAGCGATTGTTTGGTTACGCTCATCAGTGTTAGGTTGTCAGATTAGTTTTTTTTTTATATCTTTATAAATTCGTTAATGATATCATTAACAAAAATCAAATAAAAAGAACAAGAAGAATCAAATGTGAAAGAAAATGACTTAGTGGCCGGGACCTTCGGGCCAGTGGTTGATAGACAAGAAAAAGGTACACATTTAGTAAATTCATTATAGACAAGAATGACAGTTTCCCGCTTCTTATTAAAAACCAAGAATATGTCTCGACTATTAACAGGCTTCAATCGGTTATTGGGGTAAGAACCACAGAATGACGGAAGGACTGCGCACCCTGCATCTTGGATGAATCAGATTCTTCTGTTCCGGCTTATACTCATTTCACCTACAATCCATAAATGGCGGATATAACACCGCACCAAGACTAGGTCAGCAACTTCGTAGCTGGCGACACTGTTCGGGTACTGTGGCGGTAAGAAAATGCATTAATGTTTATGTCCGCAACTGTTGTGAACAGTATGATTGTTACCTGGTGTGGTGTGAGGAGAGAAGCGTTGATGAGCTTTGGTTCAAATGGTACCAGTGTAGTGTGCTCGAAGGTCAGTGATGGCCCCGTGAAGTTGTACTGTGAAAGAAAGAGAGAGGAATTTATATTATTTTTAAGTAGGCCAACTGGGGTGGATTGGATTGAATCTGGATGAGGTGCACCTGTCTAGGTTGAGTTAGACTGGATTGGGCTAAGTTGGTTGAGTTAGATTAAAGTAGATTGCACTGGGGTGGGTTGGACTGAAATTGGTTGCGTTTGGCCTGAGTTAGGTAGAACTAGGTTAGACTGGGTTTGACTGGACTGGACTGAGTTGAATTATCCTGGATTATAAAGTTTAATTACAAAGGAGTATAATGCAAAGTAAACAGCAAGTGATCTAATGGTCCTTTTAAAGTTTGTCACAGATAAGCCTATGGTTATAATATATATTACTCTACGACTCGAAAATGAGGATAGTATTAGCAATAGATGTAGCAACTTGACCCTCATCTGAACATGAAACCTGTCGACTACAAGCCGCAGATACCCTTCTTCCTCAGTCCACCATCCTCCTTTCGTTGAAACAGTGAAGATGCTGAGGGACATTTGTATAACTGTGCAGTGAACCTGCCAAGTTATATGGGTGCAACCACATGAAGGCGTCCCTTCCCAGCACCGTAAGGATAGTAAAGCATGAAGTCTCCATCAAACCCTCCAGCCAAAGCCGGAAGGGCCTCCATGCGGCAACGAAATACTGCTATGGAAACTTCATAGGATAAAATGAAAGGTGTAACAATGCTCTCCATTTTCTTTATCTGTAAGGCAAAAACACCACCATCAGTTTCATAATATTGCTCTGTTGCTACATTCTTCACGATGTGAAAGACAGAATTTGAGTTTAATAAGGGATTCCTAGCGCCAGATATCAAAGATACTCATTCAAAGCAAAGATATATGACTAGCAAAAAAACAGAAACGGGAAAGGAGAAAAAAAAAAAAAACGACAAGCAGAGTCGATGTGGATAGAGTCGGCGTCGATAAGTACGGCGGTGACAGAGTCGATGTACTGCGCATAATATCGGCGCTAATGGGCGTTGGCAGAGTCGATGTACATAATATCGGAGTTGATAGATACGGCGTTGACAGTGTCGATGTAGATAGTGTCAGCGTTGATAGATGTGGTGTTGGGAGAGTCGATGTAGATAGTGTCGGCGTTGATAGATACGGCGTTAGCAGAGGCGATGCAGGAATTGTCGGCGTTGGCAAATTTGATGTTAAATGAACCGGGGTTGATAGATACAGCGTTGGCAGAGTTAATGTTGATAGAGTCGACGTTGACAGCTGGCGTTGACTGAGTCAGCATTGCCAGGTCGGCTTTGAAAATGTTGGAGGGCTTGAACCTTCCAGGAAGAGAGGAAGGGTCGATTTCAGTAGTGGTCCTTAAACTATCCGCATCACGAAACAGAATGTCCAAATTGATTGTAAGAGGAAAACGAGGCCGGAAAAATATGGATATAGAAGAAAGTGTGAACAGAAGATATGAAGAGGACAGTAAGGAAGGAAAGACTGGAGACGAATGGCTTTGTTAGTCATAGGAAAACAGTTCAATTATCGTATTATTCAGCAATGAACGTGTTTAGCTAGAGATTCAAAACTAGATACTCGTACTTGTTCAAACGACCTTTAAATGTTAGTGCTATCTGCCACATTCCAAGGCAATTTTTTCCGTAAATGCTTACAACCCTTTTAAAGAAAAAATCTCCATTAGACTTGAAACTTCACCGAAAATGATTATATACTCATTACCTCTAGTGTAATTTCGCCAGTCTATTGTGAAGTACTTATCGACGACAGTATTACCATGCCTTCTCAAAATTTTGTATAATCAATTAATATGGCCTCATAGACTGCACTTTGATTAGCTGAATAGCGTTACTCTTCTAAACGTTCCACTAAGGAATTACACACACACACACACACACACACACACACACACACACACACACACACACACACACACACACACACACACACACACACACACACACACACACACACACACACACACACACACACACACACACACACACACACACACACACACACACACACACACACACCGCTCGCTGGTGCAGTGGCAACGCTCTCGCCTAGCATCTGCTAAGACGGGGGTTCGCGCCTTGCTCGGGATGCGAAAAAGTTTCACTGACAAAGCGGGTGGTCACTGTCCTCCTTGAGCAAGAGGATGGGTGTGTGCGTGTGTGAAGGTCAAGGCTTTGCCCTTAGATCGGACTATATGAGCTCTCAGCTCTCTTCCGGGAGGGTAAAATGTCGATGATCACAAAACCATCACGTGATCCTGACCGACCCGGTGAATTAATTACACACACTTCGATTTTAACCAAACTTGGCAGATGGGTTAAAGGATTGACCAATAAGGAAATCTATTCCTTTCTAGAGCAATAGGTCAAAAGCTAAGGTCGCAGGGCTAGGTCAGACTTGGTCCAAGCAAAATCAGCTTAATGTTTTCATCATTTATGGACGAAACTTGAAGGAACGATATAGTGTGAGTCAACAACGAAGTACCATAGTTTAATTTTGAGAACAATCAACCAAAGGTCAAGGTCAGGTCAAATTTCGACTTGTGTAAGTGTTGGTTAACAGGATAGGAAACATCCTTTTTTAACCAAACTTCGTGGAAGAGTTAAGGGTCAGGCAAGAAACAAACCCCTTGTTCTTAGAACAATAGATCAAAGATCAGCGTCGTAAGACAAGGTCAACTGAAACAGTTTTGATCCAATTTAGACCAAACTTTGTGGAATGAATGAAGATAACGTACGAATAAAAGGAATCGATTTTGAGAACAGTCAGTCGTCAACGTCACATGGAAAAATCATATACCAAGGCCATAGGGCAAGGTCATCTCTATTTTTTTATTTGATTTGAACGAAGCGTGTTTGAAGGATCAGGAAAGAACAAAGTTATCCTATTTTGAGAACAATCAATCAAAGGTCAATATCACGGGGCTATGTGAAAACTATCTATCTATCTATATACCTAGGCTGCTTCCCCCAAGGAAAGGGAGGTAGCCGAGACAGGACGACAAACTCCCCATTTACTCATCCATTCAAACACATTCATTCGCATCTTAGCCCCAAAGGGGAGAACGGACAGATCCTCACCGCACCACACCGCACAAGGGTCAACTGCGCAATGCAATCAGTGACATCCGCAGCAGGGCCCGACAGCATAACTGGTTTACCCCTGCCACTTCATAACAGACCCATCCCCTTACCCGCACCTGACCAGACTAGCTGATCAGACAAAATGCGGGAGAATATCCCCTCAGGGCTGCGTCATCACTTATTCATTCACAATTTCTCTCCATTTATTTCTGTCACGCACAGCCACTCTTCCTTGCTTAACAGACATTCCTCTCGCATCCAGCGCTCTCTTCACACTGTCCATCCATCCTATTCGTGGTCTTCCTCTCAGCCTTACACCTCTCACATCAGATCTAGTTATCTTTTTCACCAATCGCTCATTATCCATTCTCTCCATATGCCCAAACCATCGCAACACCCTCTGCTCAACTCTACCAACCATCCCCCGAACAACTCCAGTTCTCCTTCTCACTTCATCATTTCGCACTCGATCCATACGCGTCACTCCACACATACTCCTCAGACACCTCATCTCCATTACATTCAAATTTTTCCTCTCTGGTACACCTATATTCCATGTTTCAGCCCCATATAACGCAGTCGGTACCACAACACCCTCATACAGCCTTCTCTTTACATCCATTCTAAGCGAACGACATCTAAACACTTTTTTCATTCCTCCCAGCACCTTTCTTACTTCATTTATTCTAAACTTCACTTCTGCATCTATTCTTCCATCCACAGCAACATGTGACCCTAGATATTTAAAACACTCTACCTCCTCAAGCAACTCGCAACTCACCATTCAAAACTATATTCATGTGAAAACAAAGTACCTTAATAAGTGTGGTTATAATGTGAATCAAATTTGGTGAACGAAGCTCACCCAAGAACGTGTCTTATTGTTTTGAGAACAACAGGTAATACGTCAATACCACAGTGCAAGATTAACTTGCACGTTTTTATCTGATGTAGACTGAACACTGTGGAAGGATTCGTGTTAAAACCAGGATAAGGATATTCGATTTTGAGAACAACCAGTCAAAGCCCAAGGTCACGGGGAAAGATCAGACGTCAAGGTCACTGGCAAAGGCAACTCTGAGAGGTCTGATTTAATCTGAACCAAAGCTGGTAGGAATATTTTAGGAGAATCAAGAATAATAAGGCAAAGGTTAAGGTCACAGATCAGAGCCAAATATTCGGCCATAGACCTACTGGATGGCAGAGGTGTTGCACTCTGAGTTATCCTTCTTGTTTATTTTAGGTGGGGGGAGGGGTTAGCGATCGAGGAAGGGGTGGGTGGGGTAAGAAGAAGAGGAAAAGAAGGAAGGAAGGAGGCATGTCATTAGAAAGGCAGGAAGAGAAGGAAGAGGGAAATCCATGGGGGAGAAGAAAGGTTTCGGGGAGGCTGACGTGGACAAGAGAGAGAACAATTTTGTAATGAAAAGTCGCTTTGGGAACAGACTAGTAATCAGCCAGGTTGATTATAAGCAGGAAGAGATTGTTATTTGGCGCCTGAAAACAATGGTTACCATAATTAGGACGATATATCATCATATCACTGGCAACATCTAACAAGATTAGCAGAAAACTTCTAGCCAAGGACCATATACATAGGTAATGTTTTTCTGGAGCCAACTGTACATAAAAAAAAAGTTAAAGTGACTGCTAAGGCATATTCGATTATTTTACAATCCATGCTATGATCTTTTCGTTGGGATTATGTTCTAAATGTTTAACTAATAGATTTCTTATTATAGTTTACAACAACTTTCTTATACCTGATACTAAGCTAACTGGACGGCAATTTCTGGCTTCCTCCACTAAGGTGGGGGGGAGGGGGGGAGAATACATCCCCAGTATCCCTGCCTGTCGTAAGTGGCGAATAATACGGGTCTTTTGTCTCTAATCTTTCTTTCCCTCCCCTTTTCTGGCCTGCCTCTCTTTTTGATATTTCGGTGTTTCTTCCATCCTTTATTTTTCCCTTCAGTCGTATCAGGTTCGACATTTTGTTTCACGGCATGAATTGTTTAAAGACCTTCCTTTGTTATTAACCTTTCCTCTCTTCCTGGGTTGGGTGTTTCAGCCAAGTGATCAATCAACCTACTTCATCGTGAAGCTGCTTTTGCATCAAGCCGCTTCAATGCTAAAACCACTTCAATGCCAAAACCACTTCAACGCCAAAACAGTTTCAACCCCCAAACCACTTCATCCCCCAAACCAATTCAACGCCTAGACCACTGCTATGTCAAGACCAATGCTACACTGAGACCGATTCTATGCCAAGAGCACTTCAATGCCAAGACTCTTTCCACGCCACGGCCACTTCTATACCAAGACTATTTCTACGCCAAGACCATTTCCACGCCAAGACCACTTCTACGCCAAGACCACTTCTACGCCAAAAACACTTCTACGCCAAAAACACTTCTACGCCAAAAATCACTTACCTCTACTTTCCCGTTTCTGTTCCCTAGCTAAGC